>NC_051181.1:126522256-126653465 GCF_013339695.2 Rhipicephalus sanguineus
TCAGGCGAATATTGTGTTGCACTATGTGTAGTCGTTAGCAGTGTTATTTTGACTGAGCACAGAAACTTATTGCCTTCATGCGCTTATGAAAGTACGATCTCTAGGAAAGTCATAAAGGCGATGCATAATAAATAATGTCAAGAGAACGTCTGATGCTGCTGTAATGAAAATTGGCTTAATACGTGCACTTTCATATCCACGGTATAATTGTGAAATGAATTTATTTGTTCAAATTTGTGACACCTTTGGGCCTTACTGCTAATGTTAGCATATAGAGTATTTTAACATAGAGCTTAATTGACATAACTGACATATAACTTCATTAATGAAAAAAATAAGTAATCAGTTAGCAAGCCTACTTTGTAACATCCTGCCAGTATGCTTTACTCCATTTGTATTCTAACTAGATAGAAAAAGGAGGAGCTTGTCAATGTCTGTAGATGGTTGTGCATTCGTGCATGTTTATATAGTCGAGCCCAGATATATCAAATTCGAAGGGAATCACAAATATTTTATATATCGAAAATATATTCAAGGGGATTTTACAGCTGTTCGATATACACAATAATTTGATATATGTGGGTTCGACTGCTACGCTTATGCATGTTTATCGACACTTTACAAATGCCTTTATCTATAACCTTTGCAGGGAGGAAAAGTGGATGGAGACTGGCAAAAGCTCTACGTCCAGAAAAAGCTGCAGAACTTGAAGCTGCACCCAGACAGTCACGTGTCACTCGCATACGGGGTGCCGGGCTCTGGAGATTACCCAATCAATGCTCTCCGCAATGCCGCCATCAAACAGACAAACTGTGAATACCTGCTCACCGCCGATGCCGACTTCCAGCCGTCACCCGATTTTCACAAACACTTCCTCCTGTCCACTAGGTAATCTGTCTCGTTCTTTCTTAATCCACCATCGTACCTGAAATTTCCGCTCTACAAAACTTTCATTCTAATCATCATCATTATCAGCCTGTTTTGGTCCACTGCAGGACAAAGGCCTCCACCAATGATCTCCACTTTACACTATCCTGTGCAAGCTGAATCCATTTCATCCCCGCGAACTTCTTGATTTCGTCACTCCATTTAACCCTCTGCCTCCCTCAACTGCATTTTCAATCCCTTGGTAACCATTCTGTCACTCTTACTGTCCACTGGTTGTTTGTCCTATGCATTTGGATGTGGCCAGCCCACATCCTTTTCTTTCACTTGATGTCAACTAGGACATCCACTACCCCTCTTTTTTCCCTGAGCTGACAAAACGTTACTAACACTCTGATTGGAAATTGCACTAATTGATAAGGGGTTTATTGGCTGTACGATTCTTACAAGGCTGCTTCAATTTGCAATGAGATAGTGCGAAACACTGTCTCAAAAGACGCCGACTGCAGCGACCAACAGTGCACGTGAAGTGTTGACGATGCTGCTATAGGATGCATGCCTTTTATACTTATGCTACATCTCTATGGGATCCCAGTTCCAACAAAACCTGTTTACTTCCTTGTAACTTGTGCGAAATCGCTCTGTTCGCTTTGCCTTCTCAAATTAGAACAGCAACTATTGTACCAATGAAAACTAATGTAATCTTTCATTTGTTATCGCTTAGTCATAAGATTGGACATTAGCACTTATTGTCACAGGCTCTATTGTCATCCCACAGATACACATATAGTACCTTTCATGGTATACTTTGTGTACCATAAAAGGTACAGTGAAAGGTACCATGACAGCTGTGTACAACATGAAAGGTACTGTCGTGTTCTACGCGGTTTCGTTACATACTTGCAAGCTTGCGATAAGATGTAGATCCTGCATTTATATATACTTAACTGTAATATGATGATTTCGCTTCTCTTCTAGGTCAGTGGCCAACACAGACAAGGTAGCATTCGTAGTTCCGGCCTTCGAATACCTGGAGCTACCGCAGAAATCTGACGGTGTCGCCCAAACCAAGGAGGAGCTCATGCAGCTGCTGCACAGGCAGGATCCCTTCGTGCAGCCGTTCCGGCACGACTGTCACCCCCGAGTCGCACCAGAGCACTGACTACTGGAAGTGGTACCGCACCGACAAGCCTGTACGTGGTGCAAACGTTCAGTGACAAGTACGAGCCGTACCTGGTGCTCAAAAACACTGCCCAGCTTCCCCCGTACGATGAGCGCTTCACAGGCTATGGCATGAACAAGATCACCCACGTGACCGAGCTCTTCGCGGCGGGCTACGTCTTTCTCGTGCTTCCCCACGTGTGGTTGGTGCACGTGCCGCACAAGCCGTCGTCCTACTTTGCAGACCACGTGCAAAACCCACAACACAGACTGCGCAACAGGGTGCAAAGGTTCGAATTCCTCGTCGATGTCATGCGCAAGTACAAGCTCGGGCGGTGCAGGTGAAATCGGCATGCGACCGCGTCTCTGTATTGCATCTCTTTATGTATAGTACTCGCGAAACGAAAGGCAACAGGGAAGCTTTAAAGTAGAACACTCGAAAAGCAGGATAGCTTGAGGGTGCTAAGTCGGCCACTACAGTTCTGGCCGCTAAAAAAATGACATGAACTCTGGCCTAAGCATCAGAGCCAAAAATTTGTCGATGTAATAGAGACAGCGAATGTATATTAGTTATGCCTAAACTGATGCGTTTCGTTCCATGGTGATAGTACTCGCACGCACTCTGTAATGTGCTCTGCCAGACGGTACATAAACTCATTAGGAAGCTGAGGTGCAATGACTGCTGGCTAATGTATGACAAGCAACGTCATCACCACCATCAGGAAACGACCTCATACATGGCAGCTAGAAAACCTGGCAGTTGTGGGTACAAGAGCTTCTTGCACAGGCACGTTCCCATCAGGCAGCAAGCCTTTTCCCGAGCGCCATCTCCTTCACTGCAATTTGAACTTGCATAACTGAAAAGCTCTGTTCACTCATCTACACCGAAACATTATTACCTTGTGTGTTTGATGTGTTTTTTAAGTCACTTTATTCAAGTGAGCCGTCAGATTATCTTGGTCAAACCGAAGTTCTTGGTCTTCCATAAGCAGACCAGCATGGCCTAAGAGCGGCTGAACGTAGGGCGTTTGTAAGCCACGAGCAGTTAAAACATACCCGTGTTTGGCACTCAGGTTAATGTTGTGTTCAGAGGCGTGACGCATGTACAAGATGGCATCATTGACCCGGCAACATACTTAAGGCTCTGATACTGCAAATGCTCATTGGAGCTCTCTTTCTTGCTTCATTTCAAAAAAAGTTCATTGGCTGATTGAGCGAGGTAATTTATCTTATCCGATCACTCACTGCACTGTGGAGCTGCCATGGTTGGTGGCTCCAGGTTAAATGTGGCCACCTTTGGCTGTTATTTTTAACATACAGCTGAATTTATGTATGCTGGTGTTTTTGGATACTGCCCTATAAAACATTGCTGCTTCGATGTGGTATCCAATTGGTGATATCATGCTCAAAAGAGAGGCTTAGTGCTGGGGACCCCAAGTGGCTTGTGTATGCACACTGTTGCATTCCTTTGTACTTTAGCTGCATCTAAAAAAATTACAAAGGAGTACAAGGGCCTGCGTATGCAAGCTGCTTTGGGGCCCTGGCACTAAAACTCTCTAATGTAGGACGGCACATTGACTGAGCCACCACAGCGTCTTTTTTGTTTCGAACTATCCGGTGCCTGTTTATCTGCTTTTATACCAGTGTATCTGTTTCTATGAAAGTTGTTTTGTATGATACGTTGTTTAATTTTGAGTATTTTAAACATGTGACGCTTTTCAGATATACAGAGAGTGGAAGGAAACTTTTGGCGAACGATGTGTGGTCCTTGGGATTCAAATGAACACAAGTTAACTACTTTTCGAAGGAGCATTATGCTGCCAGGATCATATTTTAATCCATACTCATATGCTGTTGTCATGTATTCAACTTTTGTGTGTGCATCTCTGATCTAAAATATGTGGACTGAGAGATTTGCAAAAAAAAAGAAAAAGAAAAAGAACCTTAGCTGCATTAGCATGTATCCAGACATTAAAGAATACGCTTTGCAAAAACATAGCATACATTGCAGTGCATACATCAGTTTAAGGTTGTTTGAATTGTCAGGTAGTTAATCTTTTATTTATTACTTTTCATTATTTGCATGTGTATAGGCTGTGTTGCATATACTTTTGATCATGGATGTATACTTCTGTTGACCACTCAAGAGTGTTATTGTGTTTAAATCGCCAAAGCATGTTTTAATTAAGTAGTAGTCACAACTGTATACAGACATAAAACAGTTATTACTGAGCCATTTTAAGGACAAATGAGTTGCCATTTTCAACAGTACTAGCATTTGTTCATGAATTGTTTCAAAAACTTCCGACAGCAATAGCCTTATAGACCATTGACAGCACTTGTTTTTGTGCCAGTGTAAATCAGGCCAAGCAGGTCCACCATTTTACTTCCGCATCCTTTCAACACAGCTATCACTTTTTTGATGTTCTGACACTATTATGGCTCATGTTTTATTAAAAAATTTAGCTGCAATATTTGAAGCAACAGCCGGTGTTTAAATTTTGACCATTGACAGCACTTGTTTTTGTGTCAGTATAAATTCAGGCCAAGCAGGTCCACCATTTTACTTTTGCATCCTTTTAACACAGCTATCACTTTTTTGATGTTCGGACACTATTTTGGCTCACGTTTTATTTATAAATCTAGTTGTAATATTTGAAGCAACAGCCGGTGTTTAAATTTTGACTTATGCAGGCACCTCGGGTGACTTTTAAAAGCACTTGGTAATGCCTCTATCTGCTCGTAAATCAAATTGAAGCATTTGTGCCCTGTAAGTGCTTCAGTTGGAAGTTCTGGAAGTTCTGATAGCATTTCACCGCTAATTCAAATGTTGGGTTATCATAACATTGTCCCTAAGCTAATAAGTGCATGTGCATCTTGCCTAGCCAACATTTGATTTTGTGTCCTGTAGGTCGCGTTTTACTGGCAAACTGTCTCTTATCTCAACAGCTGTATGTGTAGGACAGTAAATAAGCTCTCAGGTTGTATGTATGGGCCGTTCCAAGTGTTAACTTGTTTCGTAGGATCATTAACAGTGAATTGCAATAAGCATTCTTACTTCATAAACGCATGAAAATTTATACATGTGTCATGTCGTAGGCGTGACGATTCTTCATTACTTATTTTTATGCAATATCCACTGCATCGGTGAGCCGAGAAGCCGTTATCACGTGCCAGGTTACCTTGGAAAGGAACGTTTAATAAGCCTAGGAGCAGCAGCTTTCTGTCACACACATGGGTCTCCAAGAGCTCAGAACCACAAATACGGCTACAAAGCCATCACAACAAATTCTCAATTAGATGCTAGGCCAGTCAAACTCTTGATATCTGCTAAAACAGAGCCGTCATATGAACTGTTCGGTCGAAGCCGAAGTAGTAAGCTGGTTCGTTGTTTAATATAGCGAATGAATTCACCAGTGATGTAGTGTGAAAGGTTTATCGTATATTCTGGTCATCCACCTACGCTTTCTATTGGAGACAAGATGCTATGTGGCAAGTTTGTGCCATCCTTCATTTGTGATGTCCTGCCCGCCGATTGCACACCAACCCTTATAGGCACTTTGCCCCTCAAAGCAAGCGGCACTTAGCCTATTTGCCATGTACACAGTTGCCAACTGTTAAGGGAAATGCCTCATTAGTATTTGAGTACCAATAGCAGCTTAAGTTTGCATGTTCATTTCTTACTAACAGGTATTTGTCTTGGCATCCACAACTCGCAATTACACTGGACCTTAAAGTTACGTTCGATTCGATACTAAATCGGTTTCTCGGCTTTACAACCCTGATTCGTAAACTCTTGGCAAGGCAGCTTGAAACTGTTCAAACACTTCTTAATAGCTTCCGTTTGCTAGGAATGCCTGCAGACTCATTTTTGCATGAATGCACCAAATGTTTCATCGTAAATTTTAAACGCAAAAGATATACAGGAGTGAACGCCAATGATACGTTATCACCAAGAGTTCCTAAATCTGTACACCATGAGCCCGTACGAAATGGAAGGGAGTGCCAGATTTGAAACCAGTGATTCTTCTTGTTTCTGGGCTCAACTAGAGTTAAAGAAATGTTCTATGAGAACAATATGGCAAATTGCACTGAGCGACACTCCGGCTGACATGCTTGCTGTAATCACTCCTTGAATGCTAATGAAGTTTTCCCCTTTCACGTTGGCACAAAGCGCTCACATAAACTGTATTAAGCAATATTTTAAACACCCCACCGCTCTTCTTACCCATCTGCACCCGCGACATCCATGTACTGGATAATCTTTTACAGGGTGCTCTTTGCCAAGATATTTCTGCAGCACTGTATGTTTTGCAAGCTTTGTAGGAAGTTCTTGTATGTAGTGTTTGTTACTATGTATAACATATCAGTGTAGGAGCAAAGATTCCAGAAATGATGTGTGTTGCTTGTTCTAGAGATGGTGATAGACTTAGTACTCTTTGGCTACTGATGGGGTCGTTCACTACATCTTCAATGAGCAACAGCTAGCAGTTTAATCTAAAGGTTGCCACAGTGGCTACATTCTAGTATGAATGAGTGTTTCCACGGGGCGGAATTCTGGAATTCATTGAAGAGTTCTTTGGTTTGCGGATATGCTGTATGAAACATGAGTCTACTGCAATGCTTCAGCAGTGCTTACAGACAATGAATCGACAGAAAACTTTGGGGGAAATTATAGGGCTAGCTTTTTTAATTAGAGAGTATAATAGTTATAAGAGTTATATTTATGAGAATGTTCATATACTTAACGAGGGAAAATGAAGGTGAAAGAAAAAAAAAACATCTTGCTCTTAGTAGGAGCCAAACCCGCAGCCTCCTCACAATGCACAAGATTCTCTACCATTCGAGCTATGGAGATAGTACAGCTCACTGTAACAAAGGCAGCTGTCTGCACTTTCAGTTTCAGCTCGACATCCTTTCAAACGCATATGCTGCGTACTATGTGATCTTGGTCACAGGCAAGTGGCCAATAGTGGCAACTTTTAATGAAAGGAAAGAAAAAAGCTAACTTTGAAATTTCGGTGTCTCCATACCTCGAATGCATGCGCCTGTACTTTTCAGTTGCAGTACTTACACATTATTGGCAGGTAATGGTTTCTTTTTTTTTTTTGTGGTCTTGTCACTCATATTGCGTAACATTCTTTGTGCCATCCCAATCGACAACAGTACATAGCTTGCAATGCTCTACACTGAAAGTGATGTTATTAATGTTTTTAAATCCTATTGTGATATCTTTTTATGTCAGTCCTTTTTTGGAATATTTCTAATGCCTTGTTCTGCTCTTGTGTGTTTTCAGTCCACTTTGCTCACATACTTCTAAATTTTTTTGCAATTTCCTCAATGATTGAGCTTGCGTCAAAGTGTTTTCTTGATTTTGTAAATAAACATAACTAAAAACAAGCTACTACTACTACATGCCAAAGTGCATGAGCTCAGTGCCATGGTGTCTTTTGTATTTTTTTGTGTTATTAGAATCTTGATAACATTTCTGGAGCGATCTATCCAAGTGCCATCACAACATTTAAGGTACCATACATGAATCGGATGAAAATGTCTGTAGCTGCTGCTTCATTGTTTTTCTTTTTATTGTGTCCACATAAAAAAATATGAACAGCACAAAAAAGCACGGCCAACGAAAAGCAAGCACACAAGACAAGTGCTGTCCTGTATGTTTGCTTTTTGTTGGTCATGCCGTTTATTTTCAGTACGAATAACTAACTAGCCCAGTCAGCTACATTATTAAATCCACATGAAACTCTTCCATTACAGCAACTGAATGTTGACTTTGTAATATGTATTCACAAGTTTACAGTATTTTTTTCCTCTGGTTTACATATGTTACGATTGTTTTTGCGTACTGTAATCAAAAGTTTCAATGCACAAGTTCTACGAAAAAAAGCTGTATTCCCGCAGAGGCTACGTTGGCAGGCAGAAAAACAGTACAACACGTCTCGGTCACATATAGTAGTACTAACACCATTTGCGAACATGAGCCTGTATTTGCACAGTCTCTGTTATGCAAGTATTTTTTGTCATAGAACGGCACTAGGAAACCCACCACTCGTGGCAGCTGTTGCCGTGGTAACGAGATTTCTGCCACGACAACAGCCACTTACGAACAGTGTCGATGCAAGACAAATTTTGTGAACCTGAGGCTAGGAATTTGACAAGTATAAGCAGGCTGTAGAAGCATCCAGCCCTTTCGCAGTTTATGCTCATTGTAAACTTTTGATGTCAGTAGCATGCATGTTGCTCAAGCGGCGGATGTCTTTAAATATGCTAACTCTAACCAGGAACAAAAAAGAAATTTGTTTTTGACGTTATGAGTGATTGTGTTGGCGGCTATGAGAATTGTGAAACGGCAATATGTAGAGTTGAACGAAGATGAAGTTTATCATCACACAAAAGATCTTCTATTAAGAATATTAGTAGGCAGTAAACGTTTTGTGATAGTGCTTTTTGAGAGTGTGGAACTATTTGAAATCTTGAACGCAAATAAAATACTTCTTTCATATCAAAGTATTCGACTGCGATTGACTGCAAAGGCCAGCTATGAACTTTTGAAGTTTGTCCTGGAAAGAAGAGGGGGAGGGGGATGCAACATGTACGATGAAAAAAACTGCACGAAAAACTAGAGAAAAAAAAACTCAGCACAACACACAAGCTTTGACACTGATCAAATGGCCTAGGCTCCACTTGAAATGCCCATTTAATGTCAATCGAGAACTATAATGACTTCTCTGTCTCTTTTCTTTTTTTGTGTGTGTGAAAAGTCATCCAGCTGAAAAGAGCACACTATACCAAACACTGTTGTGCATAGTGATAGAAATAAGCATTATTTTTCCTTTCTCTTTCCCACTGTTCTTTTCGAAGCAGAGCAATATTTGGAACCATGTTTAATACCGATATTTGTCAAATATCCGATTTAAAATACCAATATTCTTTTTTATTTATTCACGTGCTACACGTTTACGTTCAATTCTATCTGCTTTAACGCTTGTAGAATTGAAATGTATAACTTTGTTGACATGAAGTTGCAAACCCATTGCATTAATGTGAAAAAAGCAAAAATGCGCTTTCTATATTATTTCCTAGAATTTTTTTTTTACTAAATAGAAAAATCTGTCCCAGGCAGCCTCTGCAGCTCATTATATTTTAAAGTAAACAAAGTAAATTCAAACTTGTTTGACATATGCCAAGCAGCATCGCTTAGGCGTTTGAGATGTATAATTACATCTATTGATACAAAATTCATTGTCTGTTTTTGTTTAGACATATCGGTGATCTTCTACTGTACATTCCCTATGTTATAAGGCCTTTGCCACAGGATACGATAACTATTGGTGGACACATTTTTTTTTTACAAACTGTGCAGCAAGATGGGATGCGCAGTTTGTAAAGCACTTATCCATACAGACTCGCCCAACTTTCTACTGTTGGTGGATAAAGACTCAGTAACTTCAGAGAGAAAAAATAAAGGGGGGCCATTTTATCTGAATATGTACATACAGATTCACAATTTCACAGCAAAAAAAAAGGGGGGGGGGGCAACAATGCAGGATGAAATGTCAATCAACATGAACTGACAAGAGCCAACACTGTTGACCAGACTGAAGGCACAACTGTTCCAGCCAAGCCGAGCATCGGACGTGTGCTTCCAGCAGGCTCGCGATTTCATCACATTGCACTAGCGGTAAAAATAGGCGCTTTGTAAAGCCGAGTCAAACCACGCGAAAAGGCAATCACAAATGACGATCTATGGACGAAAGCCTGGCTTCCACAATCGCAGCCTAAGCTCGAGCAAAAAAATACCGCTTCTTGCGAACGGTGTGGCCAGTGACACATTTGTCAGGTACATACATGGCAAAAGTTTTTTTTTTTTTCAATTCAGTGCGCATAAGCAGAGCTACGAGCAGTCTCATTCCTGCATTTCTTCTCCATTTGTTCTAAAAGGCATTTCACTGTAGTCAACCACTCCCACTTGTGGGGGGAGGTAGTTGACTATCATCTAAAAGGTGTGTGAAGCTACGAAGCAAAAAACTCGGGCTGTTTCTTCCAAAAGAAAACGTGACATTTCAAGGATCATCTGTTCTGGCCCAGGAATCGAACCAAGCACCAATGCCCTTTCCAAAGCAGTTGTTCAATCAAATGAACAAACCAGGAGGTTCATGCCCCTTTTCAGGTGGCCTCTAACATTTCCCCCAACAAATGTGTCTACCTCCTCCCCACAGGTTTCCGCTGGTCTCGTTTGCTGTTTGTACCACCTCTCGACTTCGACGTCTTGGCTCAACGTTGAAAATGCTTCAATATGAAAGGATGTGGGACTCTACTAACCTTCACACCTTTGTCAACCACTTTCTGAACATCAACGATGAACTAAAAAAAACATGCAAACACTTCTGGACAATTACAGAAAGGACAATTACAGAAACACACTGAAAACAGTACCATTGAACCTGTAGCACCATTCGAAGCTAAAGATGCTAATGAACATAAAACACATCTAATATGACAAAGTCTAAATTTTCGCAACGAATATTAGTGTGTCACGAATACATGCTCACAACAAACACCGCACGTGTACTTTTGTGTCGTGCGTAGATTTTTGCGACAACAAAGTTTGACTGTGGTACACCAGGAATTCGTATATGACGTACAACACTATAACAGTGGTTCTGGAAGCAGTGAACAAAACAGCACAAAGCGATACTACTTTGGCACGTTTGGCACATCTCTTAAGTATAATGGAGGCTCCAAACAATTGAGCGCGAACAGACAGCTTCAATATAACACTAGGGAGACCGGTTACAGACCACGAGGCAGTAAGTAGCCAAGCAAAAATAAGGCAACAACACGATCTCTGTTTCGCAGCGTGAACACAGCTGATGATCGAAGTTTCGAGCATTAATTCTCTTGAGCAACAACAGTGCGGTACTAGTTAACAATGCCTAGTACGGAAGGCAAGGCTTTCGTTTCCATGGTATTACACAGTTGGTACATGTGCTAGTACATTTTTGCTGCTTATGAGTTCCAAGAACACCAGTCATGCTTTTTAGGGAAAGACTAGAACCTGGAATTTACGTAGTGTTACGTGAAGTTTTTCACAGATTTTCTGCATGCGCGATGCAGCTTTTCTTTTTGTTTTGTAAACAGTCAATGCCGCAGAGGTGGTGAGGACACGGGACGTACACATTGTTAACGTGAACATGTTGCTGCAAAAAATGCATCAAAAATACATTCTACGATCTGAAAATAGCACTACTATCTCAACATCCATACTTGACCTTTTTTTTTACGACTGTGAACAGTGGCAGGGAAAAAAAAAAACAACGGCAGGAGATCATTGCATCATGTGAAGCTCGATATTGGGACTTGTTGCAAGAACGTAACAACCATCAAGTGCCACGCAACCGAAACAGGCTGAAGCAGTCAAGTGGTATATGACTGCTCGCAACAAAAAAGGTTGCGTGCTATAACACTTCAATGGCATCGTCGTTGACAACAACATACACTGATAACAAATGAACATTCCTTCTCCAATCTACCTAGCAAATGTACAAGAAAAAAACAAACTGTTGATTAAGGCATATACATATCACTAGCCATCTTTACATTACAGGCATAGCATCGACTGCCTATCACATAAGTTACAACATTTAACCAAGAAACAATCAACATACGAAGGAGGAAATAAGTGTGAGGGAAGCGAAAAGCTCCACAATGAATTAAAAACATTCATGCACATTCCTGGCAACCGCATGAAATGCATTTCATTTGCAACTTCGGTGCATCGTCAATGCATTCACCTGTTGATGCTTCAAGACAAGCACGTCTTAAATCCCAGCCATAATATTCTTGCTAAATGTTGCTGTGTGAAAGAGGCTATAAAGGAATGTTATGTCAAGCTGTAAAGCCGAGCCTTAAAGGGGTCATGAACCACTTTTCCAAGTAATGATCTAATGGCCTCAGTATCGGAGTGTACTGCCTCCCGAATCGATTGCCGCATAAATTTCTTGAATCCGTCAAGAATCAGCGGAGTTACGGGGGTTTGGCGCACGCTCCCAGCGCTTTCTCTCTTTTCTCGTGCCGACGAGCGCATTGGAAGCTAGACAGGGAGGGATGGCATGGGGGAAAGAAGTTACGCCAGCGCGCGTCATGGAACGCGATCGCTCTCCCGCTGTGATTCGCTTGCGCGAGTGCGGCTACCGTGTACTGAGGAGTGCGGCGCCGGCACGTGGCGGCACCCCGCGGCAAGAAGCGCATCTGATCCGAACGCCGCTCTCGATTTACGTCGGCTATCGGCCAATAAGCATGCTATGTCTCTTGCGACGTACAGCGGACAGACGCCCCGCCCACCGACGAGAGTGAGAACCGGCCTCTGTTTGAAAAGAGGGTGCCTGGGGAAACGGCAACTTCGCGCTCCGCTTGTGGCCATTACGCGGCGCGCACGACTGTAATATTTCGCAGAGCAGTTCATAGCCGTGTCAGCTTTCCGCAGGATGTGTTTTTTCAATCAGCCCAAGGGGTGCTTCATGACCCCTTTAAAATAGCTGCAAACACACATAATTTTCAAACAAAGTGGTGTCTGATAATTTGCTGTCTTTTCGTTGTAAACAAGGTTCAGGTATATTCATATATACAGTTTGTGGAATAGCAGATGTGTCAGTCCTACCATTAGAAAGACTGACTTACCTACTTCAGCTTAATTGTGGGCAAGCCAAAGACAGGCTTAAGGTTCTAGCGCTATCTACTCATGATGCTTCAGGGCTTACACAGTGCCTGCGTGACCACAGTTAGTAGTCTGTCAATAAACAGGCCACTGCAGCCTAAAAGAACTAAAGATCCAAGCTACTGCATTCTTGAGGTTCTTTCCTTTAGCAGTGAAGGCCTAAAGAGGGTAAAATGGCACCAAAATCTGTGTTGGCATATTAATGTACAGTTGCCAAATCCTGGTACGAAATTCAGAGAGATATTTTGCTCATCGCACCTCTAACCCAATGAACACAGGTGCGTAGCGATTGCAGACAAAATGCCATCCACGCAGTTGCCATGGAAGTGCACGCAAATAGATACTAATGAAGGTTAATAACTTAGGATGTTAAAACATAAATTATCGAGAAAACGGTGCCATGTTTGAGTCTTTGCGTAAAGTACAAGCAGAGCTACGAGCAGAGATTTCACTCACTAGGAACTATCATCATAAAAACACTCGGCGCTTCTCAATGGTAAGGTAAAAAATACCTCTTCAGTGAGACGACAGGCGAGTATGACAATGCTGCCTTAAAGCAGCAAAGAATTGCAGAAGCGAGAAATCAGCCGACGGCATTCCGTTCAAGGTCGGAGTTTTGACTCCTGGCCATAACATGTTAAGGTTTCCGTGCGTGCTAAAGAAGCACGGTAGGTGAGAATCGTTCTCAGCTGATTAAGCAAGCCTCGCTTGGCGAAAAAGAACCTGTTGGCATAACAAGTCTTCATCGCTTCAAAAAGCCTCCAATGGACGCGCTGGTGTGCTGCCGACAGCACCAATGCGTCTTGACACACAAGTTCGGACAGAACGTTGCCGACCACAATCTTCACCCTTTGTTCGCTAGGTTGTATTCTGGAGGGGCGCGATCAGTCACGGGAAGCTATCGGTACAGGTTCCCCGTGGAAAGAGAGCTAGCCTTTTCGAAATGGTAAGCGTACTACAGGCCAACGCTATTGGTGGCGCCACATTGAATAGGAACCACTATTACAAGTGAAAACGCTCTGAGGAAAAAGAAACTTGGTGAAAAGCTTCTGCAAGATGGTGAGCTGTACAAAAGCGGCATGAAGTTAAGCGAAGTAGTATACACACTTCCTCGAGACAGCTGTCCTCCAAAAACAAAAGTGCGAGAAAAAGAGGTGACAAAACAAGAGTATGTCATTGGAAAGATAGGGTGAATGACACCAGCCTCAGGCCATGACGACAACCATCTAAACCGCTTGCAGAGCTGATCTGCCTCAGTCGGGAGATTCGCATTCCACACTGAATTATGGGTTAAAAAGAGGCAGCGAAGGATAGTCGTCTCTGGCAATGAGTCAGAATACTAAATCAGTCCTAGGTTAACATTGCCACTGGCCTACCATGTACTGCATCTCAAAATGCCCCGCACTCGGTTTCAGAGGATTACGAATCGTGCAAGGCTAGACATAGACATGCACCTGTCTGTGTCGACCTTGCGTAATTTACGAGCCTTGAGCGTCATGAACCAAGTTAATTATCGAGTTCAACGCCGAAACACGAGGCCCCCCCCCCCCCCACGAGCCGTACAACCAGGCTCACTTTCACGACAGCAACAAAAACGCACGCCAGAATCTCACCTCTGCAAAATGTTCGATATGCAAACAGGCACCGTTTCCCGAAGTAATAAAAGTGGCACATAAAACGAGGATTAAATAAAGTAGGAATAAATATTAAAAGAGGGAAATAACACCTGCGAGAAAGGAAAAAAGAATGCGACATCTTATGCAATTAAAAACAAATTACAACTCCTTTTCGGTTTTCTCCGAAAATCTCTTAGCACCATAGAAACGACGAGTCAATAATCGCTCTCCTCGTCAACTAACCAGTAATAGTTGCATGTGAGTTCATCAGCTTAAAAAGCTAATGTATTAAGTAGCAATGCCTTTGAACAAAATCAGGCTTACTATCGCTGCAAAAGTAACAACCTTCGTGCTAGTGCCTTACAATGTACTAGAGGGGGAGGCAGCAGCAGCAGCATTGGAATTGTGATAAAATAGCTAACTCATTGCAGTAAAACTACTAATAGAGAGTTAACCGATAGCTATACCTTTCAGCATTACAGTTTTGACAGAATGTCAGGAGAAAAACCAGTGAACGAAGGCATGAGCGGCGACACCTAGTGATGCTGCACACAAGTAGTTTGCACTGGGTTCTGTGGCTCGGTGCTATTGCCGGCTGGTGTGCATGTTTTCACAGTGACAGGAATATCACGATACAATACAATCTTTCACTGGATAAGTATCGCACGATAAAATAAAGCTACAGCACATTATCGGTTCACCACGGAACAACCACATGTTGCCACGAGCACAGATGTTCGAATTCGCATCCGAGTATTCTGGCAAAACGGTAATGCTGAGACGCACACGTAGCATTACCAGGAGAGTAACACTGTACAGAAAGAATGTTGCACCCAACTAAACGAGAACATCTGCAGGGCACACCAAACACCTGCACACACCACAGTTTTGCTGCATAACAAGTGATGTTCGTTGAGAACAAGTGTGACGGTTGTTTTCAAACCTGAGTCCAGTGTTCAGATCCCGATGAGTCGTTCGGGCCCTGCGAAAGGGGACGATCGGAAAAGTCCGGAGCCTTGGATACCTTTGGCTGTGGCGCAGGCCGTTTCTTGGACATTCGCAGCATGGCGATGTTGTTTGGTTTCTTGGGGACGTCGGGTTTCTTCAAGCCAGCCGCAGCTGTTGGAAAAAAAAAAAAAAAATGTGTACGAAGCCTTTCCGAAGGAACAAGTCGTGAAGAAGAGTGCAGTGTGTTGAAGATTCAGGTTGGCAGCTGCCAATTTTGATACGAGTGCATGTGAGAAACATTACTATAAGCTGTCTGCCATTATTTGCCACAACAATAAAAGACTACATGGACGCGGGTAATAAGTTTGGCTGCTATAGTCTGTTTGCATGCGCAAATAATACAGACTTCACAAATGCCCTCAAAAGCTATTTAATTCCTCAATGCTGCTTCTAGATTACTATTGAGACATATATAAATTCCGAGCGTTTCGTGTATCTTCAACCAAACATTTTAAAAATTCTTTGTCTCGGGTGACACAAATAGCATATTTTTTGTAACGCTGATTTAGGTACTACAGTAGAACCCCGCTGATACGTTTTTGAAGGGACCGTAGGAAATAAACGTAAGAGACGGGAAACGTAAGAGCCGAAAAACAGGAAAAACTGCAAAATATTTAGTGGTACAGAATTTTATTTCAATTCTTACGAGCAGCACGAAGATTGGCGCGCTCAGCCGCGATCTAGTCGATGGATAGAAACGCGGAGCTTAGGACGGCCTTATCCACAGAAATGTAATCAAGGTATGTGATTTTTTTAACACCAACAGCTGTAGGCATGAAAGAACTAAGCACACGCAATCACGACCGGCGCGGCGAGTCCGACCGCGAACCGCACGCACGACCATGCGAGCTCCAACCAGCTCGAACTCCTCCCGTTCTCCGACAAATAACGATGATGATGAGTCTACGCCAACGCGATGGCAGAAGTGAATGCCAATCTCGAAGGCCTTGCTTTCGCAAGCAATTACGTCATACACGCCATGTTTGTGCAATGCAAATCTCAGAGGCTATGCTTTTGTCAATAGTAAATGCCAATCTCGAAGGCCTTGCTTTCGCGAGCAGTTACGTCATAGACGCCATCTTAGCAATTTGAATCTCGAAGGCCATGCTTTTGTTTGCATCAATTGAAAGATTCTGTTGCTTGCGCCTCCCATGCGGCTAATATTACGGTCAAACGAGGCCAAGCTGCGTGAAAATGCACCATGGCGGCTCTCTTTGGTAGTCACTCGGTCGGCTCTGAGCGCACTTCGCGACGTATCATACAGGAACGGTCCGACAGTTACGACGTAACAGCGGGGTTCCCAATACATTGTATCCTATGGGAGCTATGCCGGGACCGGCGGAAAACGACGTAACAGCCGCGAAAACGCAGCAGTGAGGAACGTAACAGCGGGGTTCTACTGTAATAAGATATCTTTACCTACACAGATTTTAACGATTAATTTGGGGCGTAACTTGCAGTAGATGAACTGTACAGCGTCCTCACAGACACCTAATGCAGTTGTTTCCACAACATTATCCTTAACATAACCATTTTATTAACAGTTGCCGATTCCTGCTTATTTTCATTTTCCCATTTTAAGCATTCCGTGCTAAAAGAATAGCTGGGAATTTCTTGAAGAACAAGGTATCATGAAAGGTCCTATGTGAACAGCCAGTCAGGTCATACAAGTCGTAGCAAAAGGAACAGAAGTAATTACCTAATGACTAGTTATGCGAGGCTATCAAATCCACACTACCGTGCAACGACCAGTGGCAAAGAAAAAAAACGAAGCGAAATGTTGCTTACTTGTAGGCTGCGTGGGGGGCGTCTTTTTCTTTGCTTCTTCCGATGTTCCAGCGTTCCCCTACAGAAAGCAAGAAGAATTGAGAACGTCAGAACTCACACACTTGGGACAGCGTATTTCATAACTTGAAGGGGCCCTGTGTTTTGACCACAAAATGTTTGTTAGGTGGCACTGTCAGCATGTGTCACACCATTAGCACTGTCAGCCTACATCACACTGACGTAATTTCATGCACTTCTTGCAGCGAATGTCACGTCAATCCGTGTCACAACGATAATTGGTTAAAACTGTAACGTACAATTCACGATGACACGATACTGTGGGTAACGTAAGCAAACTAAGGCAATATGTTTTACGGCTAATTTAACCATGACACTATCATCATTAATGGGTGAGGGTACTGAAACAAAGAAACATGCAATTGCGACCGAACTAACAATGATTCTGTACTTCCGGCTGGAATTCTTGCTACAGACTGCGCAAGATGCTCGTCCGAGGTTTACGCATAAGGTAGAGAAATTTCATTTTGAAAAGAGTGTGGCGCCAACTACTGTAACTTTTTTTTAAATAGTCACAAATTTTCTTTAAATTAAAAGTTACTGTGAAGATTATACATCTGGAACTAAGAAAAACAAGCCTGGGGAAGTGCAATTTGTTCCAGAAATTTGTGACAATGCTGAAGACGTTAATTAAGGGACAACTGTGACAAAATTTTACTCTCACTGAAGCGACTGTCAGTGCAAGGCAATTAAGGAGTGCTCCTCATGATTCTATAAAGTGTACCGCAAAATTATCTGTGTGCTTATTATATTATCTAATATCTGAATGAAAAAAATATACCTCACTTTAATAACCTTTATACTTTAGGCACACAACTGAAACTGTCAAAAGTGACTTTGCACATGACTGATCATGTCGAGAACACTAGAATCTGCTCGATGTGCCCGTAAAGAGATCGAAATTCGAGCTTGCAAGTGTTGGCATTTGCGAACCAGTATGATCACGGTGAAGCATTACTGAGGCTTGGAAACAATAGTTAATGAAAAATAGCTGGCTGACTTGCCGTGCTTACCTTGTAGAAAGGATTCAGCCTCCCAAACGCCTTGCTCAGTGTGCCCGAGATAAAACCGCTGCCCTCACTGCCGCTTGAGCTTCCTTCCTTGGACTGGCCTGCATCCAGAATCACGAGTAACAGTCAGACACTCCTAAAAAACTTGAATGACAACAAACATTACGATGACAAATGATATATATAACCTAACATATCCTAACCTAACAGACAACCACCCCACATGTCAAACTTGCCCTAACCAATATTGCTTCTTTCCTGCCAGAAGCACTGATAAAGATATGACAACACATTTCAAAAGCTTTAATTATGGTGGAAATTAAGGATGGCAGGAAATATGTTAGCATCAGCCCACATGTTGAAATCTTAATTACAATTTTTGCCTGAGGACCGCCATCTTGATTAGCTTAAACTAAGTGTGCGGGAAAGTGCAATAGCAGGTTTCATGTATCAACTGTGCAGTACACATCAAATGTCATCATAGCCCATGTTCCAAGTTCCATTTAAAATGAACAAAGATTAGCGTTAGCAGCTACTTTGTGCTGCTTAGCCACACGAGTGCATTCACTAATGCAGCTGCTAATCTCTTTGGCGTTAGCCGCTGCTAACACTAAAGAGATTAGCAGCTGCATTAGCGAATGCACTCGTGTGGCTAAGCAACACAAAGTATATTTGTCTAGTATAGAAAAAAGCAGAATGTCTCACGATAAAGAGATGCATAAAGCAAAGCCTTCCAATACTAGTTCGTGCAGAATGCCACCTGTTTGCCTTCTACAAGCACCGAAATCAATGCATGCTTACTTTTGCTCCCAGAAGTTGCTCCTTTCTTGCTCGGTTTCACGTGAACTTGCGCAACGTCATCAGGAGCGCCTTGCTTCTCCAGCTGGAAAATGCCAAAGGCGACACACTTTTCAAACAACTATATTACCAGCTTCCAATAGCAATCCAATACCAACTAACCAAAGTTTCTGCTAGGCTAGCCTACATTTTGAATTCAGAACAATGTTTTACTCACTTTCCATGCATGCAGTAAAACACATGCACAAGAAATCACACAGCATGACTCTTCTTTTTTTTTTTTTAGATGCAAAGCATCTCTTGCTCGAGGGTATGTCCCACGGCGTTGGCCTTGGCGTCCACACTCACACTACGCATGCGCAACTCTCCTCCTTCCCTCTCCTAAACAGCTGCGCGTTACTCTCTCCACTTCTCTCCCAGCATCTGCTTGCGCTTCTCCTGCGTTCTGGCTTCTGCTCTCGCGGCGCATGCGCTACTCTCCTCCTCTAGTCTCCTCTCCTTCAAGTGGTAGAGCGCTGCGCGCGTTCAGTCCAGCGCTTGCTTCGGTTGACTCCTCTGCAATGCGGGCTCGACATGCTGAAATTCTCTCCTGCGCAACGCTGCGATGAGCGCCAGCGCATGCGCGTCCCCTCCCCCTCTCTCTTTTCTCCTACGCTGCTCCCCTCTCGCGCGCCTGTCGATCGCGTTCCCCGCTCACCCTGTGAGAATTAACGGCCAGGCTAGAGAGAAGACACGACGCGCGTAGTGTTCCTCTTCGCGTTCTACGACGCGAGGTCGGTAGCATGCCCAACGAACGCCAACGGAACGCGATCGTGTAAGTGCTCCGGCTTCGCATCGCCTCGTGGTCCCCTTTAGCGGGAGATGGTGCAATTCTTTTTTTGCAATTCTGGGGTTTTACATGTCAAAACCATGATATAAATTTGAAGCATGCTATAGTGGGGGACTCGGCATAAATTTTGACCACCTGTAATTCTTTAAAATGCATCTAAACGTAAGTACTCGAATGTCCTTGTATTTTACTCCCATTTAAACACAGCCGCATTGACCAGCAATTGAACCTGTGACCTTTGACCTCGAGATTAGTAGCGCAACACCTCAGCCTGCTCAGCTACCATGGCATGCAGCCTGCCATACTGGCATGAGCAAGGAGGTCCAATATGATGCCGAGATCTAGCTTCATCATTTCTGGGGTTTTACATGCCAAAACCGCAATATGATTATGAGGCACGCCATAGTGGAGGGCTCTGGAAATTTCGACCATCTGGGGTTCCTTTAAGGGCCCCTAAACCACCTCCGATAATGTTTTAACATCGTAAGTAAACGTGCGCATCGAGTTCAGAATGCCGTCACGATTAACGATGCCAAACATGGCAGCGCTACGAGCCACGGGTGCCCTACAAATTCCTACAAAAGAAGCAATCCCTTGTCCTCTCCGGGCCTTTCGGCAATCCTCAGTCCCTCAGCGTTTGCCATGACGTCAACATTGTTGGCTGCTCATGTCATCCATAAAAAGAACCTGTTTGTCTGCACGCAAGTGCGTGTGCTCGCTGCTCTTCCACCTCACACGGTGAGGAAGAGCACTCGGCCAGGAGGAGAGACGAGTCGACGAACGGAGCATAGCGAAGGAAAGAGCGAAACGAGCGAGGGCCCCTTTTGTATCATCAAATGAGTGTAACTCCGCTATTACAGCACTGTTTTGAAAAATTCTCATGGCTGCGTGCTCGTTGTAGACTCGTGCACAACTGCAACACCACAACTAAATTTCAACCTCTGGGTGGTTTAAGGGCCCTTTAACGTGCACCTAAATCCAAGTTCACGGGCCTCTAGCATTTCGCATCAATTGAAATGAAACCGCTGCAGATGGGAGAGAGAGATCTACCTTAAGGGGGGACGTGGCAATGGGAATGGTAAATTTGGTCAAATTGTTCAATTTTTCAATTTATTTTTTTCTGCAATCCTGAGACCATGTTTTAAGTCATGGTGAACTATTAGACCAAAATAAGCAGTAGAAATTGAGGAAAAAAAAAAGGCATTTTACTAGTGTGCTGTCATCGAAAACTATGAGAAAATTGGGCTTTAGAAAATGCAAATCTGAAGTTTTCCCTTGGCACAGTGCCACCATATTGGTGTCATCATAAAGAAGACAGATAGAGCTCAATATAGCTGCAAAACTGTATTTCTCCAATGAAAAATAAAACCAGCTTCCTTCAGAGTTCCATTTCCTTAGCTTTTAGCTCCATTTTCTTTGAGCTCCATTTTCTCAGCTTTCATTTTTTGAACAGTTGCTGTCAGTTATCCCTGTGCCATTTCACAACAAATAAAGATATAACCATTCCGTTTTCTGTGCTTAGATCCTGAGACATTGGTGAGTGCCGTAAAGCTGTCCATATTTGTCTGCACGTCATACAGATTTTTATAATTGGCTTTTTGTAAAAGTTGTTAGTAAGACAATATGTACAAGAAATTTCAAAAAATTTTGTGTGTGCTTATTTGAACATTAAAAAATAAACCAATAGCATTATGGCACAGAATGGGCCCTTGTGAATATCCTTATGCAAAAACCTTGATGAACTTATGTCTAATTCATTAATTAATTTTGGGATGACAATGAGAGTCTATCAAGTGTTGTAACTCGAAAACTACAAAAGATAGCTCAAAACCGATTTCAGTTATGATATCAGCACAACATATCACATCTGCATGCCAAATTTTATCACTTTATCTCCATAAATAACAAAGATAGTTTTCATTGCCACGTACCCCATTAAAGGAAGCACTGGCTTCTCTTTAAGACAGTAACTGATTGATTGACTGATGATTGATTGATTGATTGATTGATTATTGATTGATTGATTGATCAACATTCAAAAGCAATACATACATACTTAGCATATCACTACTAAGCTTTCAGGTGAGGAAACACTCACATATATCACCAAGAATGCAACACCTAGTTCAATATGAAAATTTTTTTTTTGCATTCAGTACTTTTATGCACTGCAAATTTATTTGGGAGTGATGAGTAACGATTAGGACTTCCTATTTAGAGACAAAACTAACCATTCCCATATTATGCTTGCTATTGGGAGTCATCACAGTGCCCTTATGAACTAAAAGAGAAACGTGAATGTGATGTACGCTTACCTTGCAGCCAGCACCGTCTGAAGAATCTGGAAAAAAAAAAAAAAGAAAGGTTCACGTACTGTGTAGGTAAAATCATTGTGCTGTGTCGTGTTATATTTCACAAGCCTGACGACAAAGGCAATGCCTTGTAACAGCTTGTTTAACAAATTAGTCTTAATCTGCCAAAATTTTTTTGGTTTCCTCCAACTATAGTAGTATTTCTGCAAATGTATCGAATAAAATATAGTCACAGACACACACACATGCTTTCTGCTCATTAAGCTGCAGAGGCCTCACTTTTCTGGGAAGGGAGGAGACGGTGAGGTTATTAAGAACTTCTTGCTGGATGAGTTGGTGCATGATATGTTGTGCAAAGAACGGTCTAACACAGGGAAAAAAACTAATGTAGACAGAAAGAGTGCAAACTTTCTGTCTACATCGTTTTTTTTCCTGTGTTTGTCCGTTCTTTGCACAACATACCATACATAAGAGGTTATCAAGGCTATGCAACTTTCATCAGCGTCTTCCAATGGAGCCTTTTCATGTTTGTGTTACCAATGTGATACATCATATGAATACTGGTGTGAGTTACAGCGCTAAGAAAATGTCATTTTTCTAGCATTCTTTGTCATTTTGACCAGTTGTCTTCGCTCTTGCAACTATATTCATGACATACACCAGAGGAAGTTTGTCTTTGAATGGATTAGCAATTTGACAGGAAGTAGACACATTTTGCATGTTCCCATTTCGATTGATATATTTCCTAAAGCATCAGCTTTTCTTTGTTTTTTTTTACACCTCTTGCAACATTTCCACATGAATTCTTTTAAGTACTTGAGTGTTCTTCGATAAGTTCAGTACTCGAGGAAGCAAGTACCACATAAACGGACACCTACGGGAGAAATGACACACAAGCGCTGGGTGTCTGTTTGCACTGCTTCTTCCCTCCTTCATGGTGAACCAACTCGCCCAAAAGGTATTGATGAAGTTCAGTACTACTTCATTTTTATATATTGCTAGCCCAAACTACTTCAAGTGCATACAACTCACCAGCGGAATCCTGCTGCGGCTGACGCCGGCACCGCGGGGGCGCAGACGGTCCCAATGGTCCGAGAAGTGCACTTTCCGAGACCACAGTTTTGCTCTTTTGAAGTCCGGACTTCTTCGGTTTCACTATAACTGCGTACTGCGCTTGGATTTCAGCCAGCCTCTGCTGCTCCTGTTGTTGGTGGGACAGTGAACCGCGAAGCGCTTCGTAGATACTAGCATCCGAGAACGAGTGCTGTAGCGGGAGCTTGCCAGCAGGCACAGAACTGGCTGGTTTCGAGACTTCAACCGGCTCTGGCCGAGGAACCCTGATCTGTGGACGGTACTCGGAGTGGTGCTTCACGATGCGCGTCCCTTGCTGCCTCGTTGCACCCTGTGCATCTGCCAGGGCAGAGTGGCAGGCATACACATTTTCGTAGTCCGGACTTCTGATGGCCGACACGCCTTGGCGTGGGTGGTACACGGGAGCGAAGGGGACAGTACCGAAAGATGGCACGGACGTCGCTGAGTGGGCCATCGGATCGCAGGAAGGTGGCAGCCGGTGCAGCGGTCTAGATATCATGTGCGGCGTTGTTCTCGGCTGGGGTGGCACTTGGTAAATGCTCTCAGATGGTTTTTTCGGGGAACCAGCGGTTGCACTGCCAGCGCGCCCAGTGTCATACTTGGCGCCGAAGCCGTAAGTGCGTGGCGGCTTTGGAGGGGGGTTGCTGGTGAAATAATGGGCTCTGCCACTCTTGCCAATAAAGCCCGGTTGCACCGGGTATATGGTCTCGTATGGTGGCAGCGGGCGTTTCACTTCTGTGTCTATTCTTGCATGCTGCTCAGCATGAGAACCGGGAACATTCTTCACCATGTGTGCAGGCCCTGACTGCAAGTGTCTGGGCTGCAAAGCTAGAAAGCCCTTCCATCTCGCATCTTTTTCGCAAGGCGCATCAGTCTCCGTAGCATCGCTAGATTCTGCAAAGAGGGTGTCGTACTCCGTTCCCGATCGTTCGTCATGCGTTGTGTAGATGTCTGAGGTGTCCATCTCCGACGAAGACGCGGCTAACGGGTCCTGCCTCGCATTTTGACGGGGAAACTCCTTCTGGTTTGCGTGCGTACGAAACGCGGACGGAAGAGTTGCCGACTTCTCCTTGGCAGAGGCAGGCGTCATCCACGGACGTGCTGCTTTCACAGCCGTCTCTTCGTGTGCTGACCTGCGAGTCCCCTTCGACCTTGACAAGCCGGCTAGCGATCGAACCCTTTCCCATCTTCACCTCATTGCTATTCAGGTCTTTCTTCACAAACGTCTTTCCATCCCATACCTGTTCATACTTGGACACGGAGCCGGAAGCGATGCGGTCGTTGAACGACTTCCGCGACGTGAGATCAATGATGGCTCCCCGAGGATGCTGCCTTATAACGTTTTCGATGCGATTCATGTTCTCCTTTGCTTCGAGGTTTACGTTAATGTAACGGCCGTCGGACAAGCGAGACATGAGTTCGTTCCTGGCCAAGACCATGTCTGAAACGTTCACGTAAGTGTTGTTTAGAGCCGATATCGGGACGACGCGCGATTGTGGCTTTGTCAGTTTTGTCTTTGGAGGAAGCCGAGGAGGTGCGTCGTCCTTCCGTGGTAGGAAGTCATAAATGCTGCTTCCTCGAGGTTCGCACTTCTGGGGCTGCACGCCGTCGGCGCCGCTCGCCAAGGCAGGTAGCGTGTGAGACTTCCTTGCTACGTTGGCAGCGTAAAACGGAATAGGGGCATACAGGGTCTGCACGGTTCGCTTTTTTGTAGGTAGCTGCGGCGGAGGATCGCACTTCTGACCCAATTTGGACGAAACACTGCTGGAGAAAGAGTTCCTTGATGTTTCCGAGAGAGGCTTTGAGCCCGGTGCGTTGTTGCCACCGTGTGAGTTGAGACCGGCAAGGTTGGAGCTGCTCAAAGATTTGTACAGAACGTTCTTCTCCCACACATCGCCACTGTCGCCATACCAACTGGCTGCGAGGCACTGCGGTTTAGCAGCTGCTTCGCTCGATGAGCTCACCATCTGCATGGGTGTACTTGTAACCTTTGTTGTCGTAGCAGTCACAGGCACAGACTGTTCGGCTTGGCTTGTCTGGTTCTCCTTTTTTGAAGCTGTGCCCGAACTTGCTCCGGTTTGCTTCTGGCTTTTCTCTTGGTCTCGAAACTCCTTCGCCTTTCGAGCTGATGGACCAAGGCTCTTGCGCTTCAATAGCAATGGCTTGAACTTCGACGCAGACGGCGTTTCGACGCCATCGGGAACTTGTGCCACTGACGGCCTTCGCGGCGCGACTCTCTGGCTGTAGCTCCTGAACACGGGACGCCTTCTGTTTGCCTCGCCGCCGCTGACGTCGTCCGAGTCAGACTTCTCGAAGAGAGCTTTGAGCCTCGCTATGCTGGGACGACGAATCACGGTCGCTTTTCCAACAATCTTTCCTCCGCTGTCCGCCACTTCCACTTTGCCGGGCGGATCCTCCAGGCAAATGTTAGTTGCGGAGAGGCTTCGGACGCGACTAAGAGTTGCAGCCTTACTCTGCTCTTCGCTCGTTTTCTTTTTACCAAGGCTCTTTTTCATTTGCACGGGGTCGTCTTTGCAGGACTGGCTGTCTTCGTCGTCTGTAATAACTGAACTACGCGAACCACCCCTTGCATCGGAGGATGACAACACGGAAGACGATGTCGCCACGGAGTTGGGCTCGGGACTCCACGACATGGAGCGGTTGGCCCGAGACTGTCTCTGGGAGGCATCGTCGGTACCGGTCGACTCAGGCATGGGTTCTTGTGACGGTTGAGCCTTCGACTCTTCACTACCAGCGGTCACTTCTTTTTCTTTATCACACTTTTCATCTGTAAAGGCAACAAACAATGCAATTAGATTACAACTAATCGAATCACACTAGACTTTTAAGGGCACACGTGAAGAACTGGCACAAATGTTCAATTTTGCTGTCGTGCCAAGCCATATCATTTTATACTAGTTCCGATCTACAGGGTGAAAGAACTTGCCATTTTCCGCATTTTCCTTTTCTTCGCTTCTGTTTTCCAGACCGAGGTCGTCGAGGTTTTCGTAGATCTTTTCGTTGCTCTGAATGTTTTCTCCAGAACCCAGAAGTGGTTCCCCGTCTTCGTCGAGGTTTTCATAAGTGTGGCTGTCTATTATCCTGAGCTGCTGCTCGAAGAGAGCGGCCACTACACGATGAACCAGCACGTACTGCTCCTAGAATACACAAGAAGAGCGACACAATTCAAGCACTTGCTTGTCCCTGAAACCATGTTTAACTCTATAGTACCATGTTTAAGTTGTCAGCCAGCGCAACCTTTATTGCCATGTACACATTAACGAATAGTACTTTACTTTAGAAATAAGGAGCGCTGTTTACAAGTCTCACGGTACAAGTCTCATAGCAATATCACGTAGCAATCTAAAGCAATGAAATGCTTAGGTGTAAAATGCAATAAACATTTTTCCCGTAACACCTCACTGAGACTTGCCATGACACACATGCACAGCTTAGACTCCTCTCAATGTAATTTACCTGCCAGCACCCCCATGCAGCTTGTTCTACTCATCGAGAAAAGCAAAGTCTGGCACACCCCAAAGCACACAAGCAGCTATAGAAACAAGCCTCATGAAAGGCTTCGCCTACATTTTATGCTGCAGTGATGAAGGTTAAAAATCTGGAAGCAAAAAAAAAGGAGTGCAACAGCTACTCACCTTAGTCTGTACCATAGCAATCCTCTGCATTCGCATCTCCCGGATTATCTGGTACAAGCTGAAGGAATCGCTCAACTTCTGAAAAAGGAAAGAAAAAAGAAATTTTGTCAACGAGGCTTCAAAGCTTCCAAAACAAACTTATTCAACACTTCAATGTGAAAAAAAAAAAACCCTTTTTTTAAGAATACAGTTGAACCGCACACGTCAAACTCACTGAAAAATGGGAATTAGTATGGTATATCGTATAATGGAGTGGACGTCTCGTAGAATTGTTTCGGATCATTGGACAGGACTCTTGGGCTTTTTGCTACGAGTGACGCAGGCCTTGCGAACCTCACGAAATTTGTCCCAGTCAGGGAGAGAAGGCCTTCTTTCCTTTCTTCTCCGAATGTAGGCCTGTGGCCGTGATGTAATGATCGCTACCGAGGTCTACCAGCAAATTTGACCACACGGCTGAGCCAGCGTTTTTTAACAAAGGCGAGATCCAAGACAGGGTCCCTAGTCGAGGAGGTGCCGTGTCTGGTGGGAAAGGCTGGGTTCGTCAATAGAGAGAGTCCCACATCTCCCGCCACAGGCTTCTGCCCTTGACCGTGTCGTGTGGGGATTTTTTTTTTATTTCTTATTTTTCCACGGTTTGTAGTTGGCGATACGGGTTACATGCAGGCGTGGGTTGTAGGCAAAAAATACGGTATCGATGTAAAGAGCGACTCAACACCTTCATACACAGCTGTGCGTACTTGTCGCGTGCCTATAGTCTGCCTTGCCCCAAATGTTCGTCTTGTGTTTAAATACTATCATACTCAGCGTGCTTCTTGGGATGTTGAACGCAGCGGTGACAGCAGACTTCTTTTCTCTACCAGGTTCTTCCGTTTTACGGCAGCCATTGTGCTAACAAAGGGAGCGGAAAAGCGAAGGGCAATCCCGCACGACGGCTGCGACAACAATGAATCATGGGTGAAACCACGCGATGGCAAACGGTAGTGTCTACTCGCTCTGCACAGCACTCTTCTAATCACACCGCAGACGCTCCCAAATGCAAGTCCTCTTCCTTGAAAAAAAAAAAAAAAGCCAACCTTTTGTTAATAAAGTTTATTCCTCCTCCTCCTTCTTGTGAGGCACTGCGTGATGTTCACACTGCCCGATGTTTGATATATCAGGTGTTCCAGCTATTTTTGTTCAGTGTAACCGTAATTTTTCCTATACATTGACGTTAAAGCATTGTCGTGTTTGAACATAGTTCGATATAAAGGATAATTCGATTTACCCGAATTCGGCAGAGTTGGGTTTGACTGTATATCATAGTATCAAAAGGTCTTGAGATACGGAGCACTCATGCAAGCATGCCTACCGTGTTACTTAAATGTTAACTTTACCAATACTTATAAATGTGAGCCGCTACTTAATCATATCCAATTGCGGTCACTGTGCTTCAGAGGGTGTTGTAAACAGATAGCCTACGAGACACTATACAATACACAATTTAACAGCATGATGTAGAACAAGTGATGAAGCACCTCTGTTGCACGATTTGGCATAAGGTATCACGCAAGATGTGCAAGATGCCAAAATTTGCAACGAGCAACTCACCCCGACTCTCATCAAGCCCCAGACGTAGTCGATGGCACAAATCGTTCCCGTCCTTCCACATCCAGCACTAAGGGGAAGACATGGAGGAAAGGCTTAGCAATACGTACGTTGAAATACTGCATGCATATGAAAACACATCTGAAGTAGATTCACGAAGACACCGATGGCACCCACATAAACTTGGGGTTTAGCATAGCAGTTGAAACAAATGTGGACTATGTTTTCACGAGGCATAAACATTAGGATTTTGCTGTTCACTGGGTCACAGGCATTAAGGTAACGGGGCCACAGAAAACGATTTTCACTTGTTGCACATGTTTTTGCCTTGCCATTCAGACCACCACCAAAGCAGAAACTGCGAAATAGCATCTCACTAACATTCATATATACTCATGACGCTTCCAGGAGTGGTCAACAACTTGAAAGTACTATCATGCTGCAGGAGAAGAAAGCGAAACGCCTTTATATTGCAGCAAACATAAGTAGGCTGACAATGACTATAGTGATGACGATATGTTGCTTGGCAAGATGCCCGAGAGAGAAAAAGGCATTCAAAGTTGTTTCAATATTGAGCACGGCGACAGACAATATGGTGAGGCCAACTGGAAACATAACAATGGTAAAATATGTCATATACACACTATAACCGCATTCAGGCACAAATTATGACGGACTGTCTGTAGTTTAGTCAAATTTACACAACTTTATTACAAGGCACTCGATATTCTATTGCAAGAAAGATAAGATGGTAATGTGTTGGTTTGTGCATATTTCAGTAATAAATCTTAATGAGATAATCATTAAAGATCTATTTATTTTGAAGTGAGCACACTGCATTTTTGTACAAAAATAGTCAAATCTCAGACTCAAAATCTATTAACAATTTGTTATTAATTATATTATTATTTAAATTAGGTGGGTAGATGAGATTAAGAAGTTTGCAGGTATTACGTGGCAGCAGAAAGCACAGGACCGGGTTGATTGGCGGAACATGGGAGCGGCCTTTGCCCTGCAGTGGGCGTAGACAGGCTGATGATGATTAATTATATCCATGGCAAGTAAATAAGAAATATAGTTTTAGCGTGGTTCCCAGAATGCGGTGCATTGAACGACTTGTCCAAACACGGTACAGTGCCTTCAGCAAAGTGATCCTCTGCACCAATGCAATGAAGTTGAATGATCATAATAATATCTAGGGTTTCACGTGCCAAAACCACGATATGATTATGAGGCACGCCGTAGTGGAGGGCTCCGGAAATTTCGACCACCTGGTGTTCTTTAACCTGTGCTGACATCGCACAGTACACGGGCTTTTAGCATTTCGCCTCCATTGAAAGGCGACCGCCGCGGCCGGAATCGAACCCGTGACCTTCGGGTCAGCAGCCGAGCACCGTAACTACCGTACCACCATAACTACTGCACCAGCTGGTGGAGTTTCCCTCCTCCGCACCCTCACTTCCCATTCTCACCCCTTGCTATACTATACTATACAAGGCTATGCCATGCTAGCTTGCCTGGATAGCCAAGTGGTCACAACGCTCGCCTTCGGATCGTGGGTACGTAGGTTCAAATCCTGCCTCGCTTAGGAAAATAATTTCCCCAAGAATTTCTCCATTTCTATCTATTTCGTTCTCTCTCTCTTTCTGTGCTTGTCTCACCCATTAGAGTTGCTGCATCCTGTGCCGGACAAATCGGCACACGTGTTCTGGGAGCGAAGCAGAGGAGGAAGAAGAGAGCATGTGACAGTTCATAATGATCATTTCTGTTCGCAACTAACGGAGCTTCTACAAGCTTGAACAGCTCTGCTTTTAAAAATATGTTTGACCTGGCCCAATGCTTTTTTACGCACCTGCAGTGGACAAGCACGGGCAAGGCTTCCGAGGCCTGGCAGTCTCGCACGAGCCGCACGAGGTCCACGATAGGGCCCACGGAGGTTGGCACGCCATGGTCTGGCCACGACCAGTAGTGGAACTGGCACAGCGTGCGCTCCTCAGTGCCACAGCGGGCACGCAGTGTGCGAAGCAAGAAGTCCGGGCACACCTGTTTCCATTTGACCTGCGTCACAGGCAAGGAAATGTGCGTTGCGTTCAGGCGACGATTGACTGAGAGTAGCGAGTGACTGATAATACAAGTTGAACAAGGTTGTTAGTAGTGCTTATTCCGACAATACATGGATTTAACGATTTCCATGGCACTGAAACTAAATTCTAAAAGGCACGCCTGACCTGGATCCTAACGCATTAGTAACAAAAGAACAGCCATGTGATATACAGGTTGTCTAAACAGACAGACGTAGATGCCCCAGAATTGGTAGCTGACATTACAATTCGTGGACTTATTTATCTTCGTCAAAGGCACGTGTTAGTTTTGAAAGAATTAGGCAGCAACGTCATGTCATGTGGTGTCGCTGTCCGTACTTGTCATTCATAAATACAGTGGATATGGCCAAAGTTCAGGATAAATTACTGTAAATGGCACACAGCAATTTGCACACAGTACCACAACAAGCACTACGATTTGTAGTACAAAAAAACAGCTACTATATGTCTTTGCAAGATGTAAAACTAGAACAAGTAAGTTACATCACATATATAAAAACAAGGAGTGTACAATGCACGTGCAACTACAAAAATTTAGGTAAGTACAATTTTGTGCCTCCTGAACACAAAGAGATGTAATAACTATTCAGTAAACTTGGAATAGCCATCTTAAGAACTGAGTGTCATTATTTCTTTTTCTTTATTGTAACAAAATTTCTGGTTCTAAAGGGATGATTGTTAGAGTGACTGGATGATTAATTAACAGTGGCAGAATGGAAGTGAGTGACAGGATGGTTGAAAGAGTGTGACTTACTGAGTGATTTAACATCTGAAAGCAACACAGGCTGTGAGAGACACCTATTTGGAAGGGACTGGGATTTCTTTAAATTATTCAGGGCTCTTTAAAATGAATTCCTTTCAAATTTTTTTTTTTGGGGGCAGGGGTGGAGAGCATTTTTATGTTATGGCATATTTGGCAGTCACTACCAAGAAGTCAATCCATATTTAATAGGTGAACCATAAATGAAAGCAAAATAGAAAAGTTTTTCCTACTATGAAAATCATATACCACTACAAAACAGATGAAGCAATGTGTATACACTCTTTTCTTGTGCACAGTGCAAATATAGCTTTTACAATTGAAATCGGTCAAGTTCCTTATGTCCAGTGATAAAGACACATCACACTTAGTCGTGATAGGTCTGCCTTTTTGCAAGGAACATACATATCTCCAAACTTTGAGCTCAAGGATTTAGCATTTGATCGAATGTCCCAACAACATCAGCACATCTGGCTGATAAGCCAAAGAGATTTATGAGAGATAATATGATAAGGTAAATAGCAACAGAAGAAGAAGCAAAAAACAAAGGAATACTGAATGAAAGAAAGTTCATAGGGTTGTTTTCGTTTATATATTCTGCGTAGCAGCCACAGTGTGGCATAAGACATCAAGTAACAAAAACATGATTCATCTTAACTCTGCACTGCAGCCTAGATTTCAGAGGAAGTGTGGGTCTTACACTAGCAAACACAACAGGACACAATGCAATCAAAGGCTCTTGCTGCTTTCACTACTTACGAGTTCAACAGTGATATTGCCATACTGTTTCTTCTCGCCTTCATTAGGCCAGTATCGTTCGCATTTGTACTGAAAGAAGAAAAAAAAATGTCATTGGTAAATGCGAAAAGCTGGTCAGACGTAGAAGTCTGTTAAAAAGAGTCATAAAAAGTTCGCAAGAAGTGTTAGTTAAAGTTCTCAGTGATTTATTTATTTATATACAGTACAACTAAATGCATTTTAAATGGCGTCATTACTTAGGAAAGAAAAGGGCAAGGCACAAAAATGGGTTAGCATCACAGAGATGAAAACAGTCGTATAACTGGGGGCTGATTGTGAAATAATGCAGATTAAACACTTATACACGCCGACCAATCAAAAGTCCACGCTTACACCCTTGTGCAATAAATGGGAAAATGCACCGCAATGGGATGGTGTCTGCTACATAACATTACACTGACATCACAATATGCCAGCATTGATCCAAAGAGGGCATCACTTTCTGTAACACAGCTGGTGTGAACCCGAAATGGACAGCACTGGCTCCTCAACAACTTGCATACACACAGAGTTCAATATACCCAATGTGGAGTTAGCAATGGGGGAGCTTTATTACGAGTATTATTCGATAATGCATGCTCTACATGGAGAAATAGTGCACACACCTTCCCCGATTCCTTCTCATTGCAGGCCATGATGATAACTTGCACTTCACACTCCCAGATCATCCTCCAAAAGTCCATAACTGTCGTCGGCAGTGGCCCCTGGGATGCTATGTAGGCTCTGGAACCACTCGCACCCTGTTTTTCATAGTAAAAGAAGATTCTGACACTTCTTGTATAACGTCAGACGGGAAAAAATACAAGGCACTTCAGAAATTTTGTGCAAAACGAACCAAACAATGTGCAACACAGGCCAGAGAATACACCATGGGGACGCACAGGCCCACACAAACTTTAAAGTGGTTCTCTTATGGTTTATGCAAAGCAAATTAAATCAAACAATGAGAAAGAAAAAATTGTGACTGATATACCACCAAATTTTCCGTGTTAGTCCCACATAGTGTTGTTTGAGTCGTTTGTCATAATTAGGGTGCATCCTAATGAGTGTTACTTCATGTGCTTTAGTTTTCTACAATTCACATACCTTGATTAGGTTGGCATTAATGTAGTCCGAACCGGGCACTCCAGGATACTCGGATAAAATAACCCTCGACAGGTCATCTGTAACGAGAGCAAGCACCTTCCAGTCTAAAACAAGCGACGTTTCACAGTGTACGTGAAAGATACAACAAGAAGCCACAAGGATATGCATTGAACACAGACACACTGCGCTGCTTTAAACAATTGCCACTTCTTCCATAATCACAGAAAATTGCAGTACAAATAGCAATGAGCATGGAAACTGCTTTTGTACTACAACTCTCTTTTGACAGGATTAACAACTGGAGATTTATCACAACCCCCTCCATACAATATGTTAAGGTAAATGTAGAGTAACTATATACACCTAAGCACAGAATATTTTTTAAGATGACAGGATGCAGAAATCACCAGTGCTGCCTATTTAGGATGTAATGAATGTTGTCAAACCTCACGTCAACAAAAACATTGACAAGAAGTAAATAAATCATTTGCTACCGATATTTGAGGCAAACACGATGCTCTGAACACACTTGCAACATCAGATGTCACATACGATTCTTGAACGCTGTCAATCTTTAGGGAAAAGAAGGCCTGGTGAAGTCTGTAGACTAAAAAATGTTTGTCGCACGTTCTGAAAGTTACTCAGTCGTTGTAAATGGATCTGGAGGACATGATAATGGGCGTATAGAAGCAACAGGATGCAAGCGGCCACCAGTTGAGTTTTGCTGAACATGTTTATCGCTATTACCGCCCCCAAGCTTTAGTTAAGAGGGCACAAACTTGCTGAATAAACTGGTGAGAGTTTATCGACATACTCTGCCTGCTCGTGACCCACCACTCCTATGCAACAGGACCTAATGTCATTAAAGGTGACGGAGAGAAAAAACGTAATGTACGTGAATTCTTGCAAACATACAAACCATAATTTCTAGATTCGCCTAGCCATGATGGGCTACAAGCGCACCACTGGCACACTCTAGCGCCTCAAGGGCTGTCATGTAATTAAATGAATGTGCTGTTACGCGTGCAATTTTTGTTCAAGTTAAACATGTGTGGCAGAAGCACGAGGATAAAACAAACATGAAAAATTGGTATGCTTTGCTCTCCAACTTTTTTTCATGTTGTCTTTGAGCTGCGCCTATGCATCAACTCTCTTCGAAACACAGTGCCAGTTTCTCGTACCTTGATGTCATAAAGTTTCTAGATAGAACGTCGTTCAAAGAGTGACATGCTTACATGGTAGAATGTCTTTGTATCTGTTCTTCTTTCTGTTGACTTCCTTCTGACCTTCGGTACATGCATATTCGGGATCATGTTTGAGGCGTTCCGTAAGTTCTTTCAAACTCTGAAATACAAATGAAGAAAGGTTAGGTCAGCGACGTTCGTCAGATCATAGGAGGCAAAGACGTCGCCGTCTCCACAGCAAAGCTCAATCGCAGCTTCGGTTCATTTCGTGCCACAGGTTATGCACAGTACACCAGGTATAAACTGCAAACGATTCGAGCAAAGTGGCGTTTCTTGCAATCCAAAAGAGGACAACACTTGAGGTCATAAACTCCGTTATACATGCATTAAAAAAAAGGGAGGAAGTAGCTGCAGCACAGACGGCCGCGCCGCGAATGAAAGGCAAAAAATTGGGCCATGGCGCTATTTTTATATCAAACAGTCAACGACCCGATGTCCGGGCTTACCATTAAACGTAAAACCATCCGTAAACATTATCCCTGCAAACTTATCGTTCGGAAAGCCTTATGCACAGCGGGAGAAGTGAAAGAAAACAGCAGCGCACGTACCTGAAACTCAGCTTCGAAAAGGTCGTCCCCAAGTTTCTTGCGGGCCTCCAAAGTTTCAAAGTGGTTCAGGAAGTTCTTCAGCACGACTTTCAGAGGCATGACGCAGTTCGGCTGACACGAATACATGTGAGCCGGATAAAGTGGGGTCCCAATTTACGCTCACAAAGTAGAGAGACCCGATGAATGAGCGAAACGCTACGAGTGAATACGGCCTCCCGTCGTGGACAAAGCCATGCGAACACCGCAGCAGGCTGGGGCCAGCATAGCTGACGCACTACTCGTACACGATGCGAAAGAAATGGGTCAGCCGCTTCTCTACGTACGACTCGATGAACGCGAAACGTCCGTAGTACACACAACGTCCTTCAACGCATTGGGAAGCTCTAGGAGTGACAAATATTCTCGCCCGCAAAACACAACTAGCGAAAGCACAACGCGATCTTTTTACATTTTTTTAGCAGAAAACCCCCGCTTGACAATGGCGATGCCGCTGCACTGGAGCGCGTTCCCACTCCCACATCCGGTTCTTTCATTCCATTCCGCGCACAGCGTGACGCCCTGACGTAGTAGCCTGCGTCCGGATTAAACGCATGGCGCTCCGACAAACCTGTGGAAATTATCAGAATTTCTAATGGGTTCGAACGAGAGATAACTGAACGGTATCTGAGTGTGCTGCCTCCTTCGCTAAGCGGCACCCCGCCAAAAATTGCGCGCGAAACTGAACCTAGTCGACCAACCTTGGTCACTTGTTTGCTGTTTTTTGTTTTGTTTGCATTTCCCGTCTTATCTGCTGTCGTTTGCTTGTGGACATTCGGTTCGCGACGGGAATTACAGACTCGTCGGGTGTTGCTTAGGAGACTGCTATCGTTCAGGAAACAGTGAAATTCTTGAGTGACCATGTGTTCGTCCTTGTGACTCACTCTGGCCAGCGGGCTGAGGGCGTCGCGTCGAAATATGTGAGCCGCCGCAGCCGCCTCTGCGCGCGTCTCTTGTGGGTGACGATGAAAAATGCACTACTGGTCGTGCTAGCGGTTCTGGGCGCGCTGGGAGTACTGTTCATATCCATCTACCTCCTGAGAAAAGCGAGGAACATGAGCTCCGCGGACGGTGCGAAAAGCTTTCGCTACGTCAAGCTCAGCCAGAACGGCGAGCGTGTGACCGAGAGCCAGTGCCTGGTCGACGTATCCACGGACGAAGAGGACGACGAAGATGATGACGACGAGAGCTCTCCAGCTACCATCGACGTGGAGTCTCGCACGGCAGGTGTTGTGAGGATGAACGGTCAGGCAGCCGGCTACAGGAGGTCGGCGCTAGCCGAAAACGAAACCGACGAAGAGCTGCTGCAGTGAACTCGACAACACGACCGACAATCAAGTCGACTCACAAACATGCACACGCTCTAATCGAGCGCTTTTTTTTTTCTTCGTCGTGCTGGCAGGTTCCGCGCGGAAGTTAATTGTGGTGACCCCCCACCTCCCGTGATTTTGTGTTTTTTTTTTCTTGGTGGTTGCTCGGTACCTTAATTGGTTTGTGTTATTTATTTCGTGGGTGCGTTTTATTTGCGCGTTATTTATTTACGACCGTTCCCTGGACATGTGAAGTTCACTCATTCCAACGACGAGCTCGTTGAAGCCGTCCCCAACTGCGGTTGTCAAGTGCACGTAGTTTGATGCTGTGATTTGTGTTTACCGGTACGGTTCCTTTTCGACGGCGTTTCTTCATACCTTGTTTTTATTTCTCTAGTTTTTTGGCTTATAGTTAAGTGTATAGAGAGTTGTAGAGGTTCGGAAACGTATTTGTGCTGGTTTGTGCAATCATATCGTATTCTAGAACTACTGTTACGAGTTTAAGGAGAGGTAACAACACAAGAGCAAAGAGACGGGTGACCGTAAGGATACCAATTGCCGAATTTGGAGCGACTACGTTTACACGCTCGCTTTCATTGACCATTGTAATTAAAGATGATTGAACACTGCAGAGAGCATGGCTCAGCACGCATTGCATCAGGTTTCATTGAACCCTAGCTAGCATGCAGCTGCCAAATTTTACTTTAATCTGAATTCGCAAGGCTATTTTTCTTATTGATAATGAATGCTGTAGCAGCGCAGCATTTTAGCATGCCGGTTTGCCTTCCATGTTATGTTAACTGTACCTCCAGTTTATCAGAAGTTATCACATTTGATCAGGCATAGCACAGAAATGTCAGTGCAGTACAAATATGCGATTACGGGGCAAGCCATTATAATCTGGGGGCAAATATTTTTAGAGGGGACGGGTGCCAAAAGTCTTCGACAGCACGATTCAGTCTTGTCGAGTGGAGTATTTCAGAGGCCAACATTTTCTTGCATGCCAAATTACGGTCCGACTGCTGGCCAGTTAACAGCATCACGCAGATTGACTTCGTAGTTACTGTCGTCAGTGCAAATGTCCCAGTCACAGAATTAAAGCACAGCAATAAGTCATATCCGTTTAGCAGAACTCTTGTGCACGCCAAATGCATCCTCGTGAATCTGTGGCAAATGTTGCAGTTAAAACTTATCAGCATTCTGAAGGAAAGTCTGCTTCCGCTTGTGTGCAGTTGCCACATTTTATGATATATTTAATTGCTTACCATCAAGTTGCCCACTAGTCCAAGGACTAATGTTTGTGCTAAAGACAGCCGAGTACGAGGTTTAAAGGGACACTGAAGCGAAAAATGACTCCACTCATATTAATGAGAACTTTCTTGGCATTATTGTCTGTTAGTTCTCATTAATATTGTGTCTAACTAAGCAACGAGCCCTTAAAAGTCATCGTCTTTCCTTCATCCACTCATGTTAGTAATTTACCCTTCCATAATGCCAAAAGCACCACTCTTGCCACGCAAACACACTTGGTAACCCAGAAAAATGTGCAACAAAATATTCAGTAAAACTTGCAAGGGTGACTTGAAGCTTATGCACCAACTGACCATGACATCTCAGATTGCCTATGCAACTTTTTAGTTTGTAAAGATTTATTGCGTTGTGATCTAAGGGAGTCAGAGGCTGGGTCAGAGTCACATGGAAGTTTTTGAAAATTTTATTGAGCCAATGTGGCTAAAGTACGGAAAAGGACTTTTCAAATCTGTGACATCACATCAATGAGATATTGTTGAATAAGAAATGTTGCTGCTCGACGATTGATCGCTTCAAGCATCCATCTTGAACTCCCGTCCTATTGCAATGCCACAGGTGCTAGGGCTCAGCACAAAATGAGACAAACTTCATTTTCTATTCTACTAGTGAACCTATGATTGGAAAATCTTAGTTTTCAAATAATTTAGCCTAAACTGGCCTAGTGTCCCCTTAAAACACTTGCGTCTTGGTCAATTGCGATGCCAGGGCAATTGGCAAATATGACTGCCCTGTCGTTGTACGGTACGGGTTCTTGTGTTCGTACTTTTCATTACACTGATAGTACAGATACTCGTGTTCCATTGTTGTAACTGTGAAATATGTTTGTGCAATTAAAAGAGGTAAACAGGTTTTGTGTGTTCCTTGCACTGACGAGGGGCTGCAGTGCTTTCCTGCACCTCTCAATGCATGGAGAGGGAGAGGTACCAGCCCAACGTCCCATGCGCAGTTTCAATAATCCGTGACCTAATGGCATAACTGTTGACTAGAGTAGCACGGTGAACCAGCCCAGTGTTTTGGCTTTGATATAGATGAAGCATTGTTTGAGACATGGCCAAATGTGATTTGACATAAGCATTACATCGTCCTCATTTTCCAGACTACAATGTTATCTATATAAATGATGTTTTAAAGAAGCACCGATAGATCTTTGCAGTTTTAGTCGAGAAACAGTTTTTCACCCTTTGGCCTCTTCTATCTGCCACGCAAAAATAGAAGTCAAGTGGCTTGCTCACGTTCCCTTCTTGAACGCTCTGGGCTTGCTACTTTGTATTGAGAATGCTACGTCACGCTGATTGCGTACATGTCGTTTGTGACGCAAAAGTATATGAGGAGCACAGCATTAAAGCAGAACCATGCATGATTGATGACTACTGTCATGTGACAAAAGTACTATGCCCTAAAGGGCGCACCTAGGGCATAATCTTGTATACATTCCATAGTAGACTGTTCGTCCTCGCTATGCACAATTAGTCAGGCTTACATAAACATTACAAATGGGGGTATGCAAAAGCGTCAACCAATCTCATGCATCGAGGACGAACATGCTGTCATAGAATACGTGCAAGAATGCACCAGTTTTCAGAGTGTAGGAACGCTTCTCGTGTAATAAGAATGACATGTATCAAGCTTGAAAGCTACAAGATGCTATGCAGGTACTAACGTTGATTTCAGTAGACCCACATTTCATCTGCCTCATCAGTACCGAAACTTGTTAGTTGAAACAGGTTAAGCAGGGTACTCCTATGCTCTAGGTTGCTTATACTTTCTTAGGGTTAAAGAGTTCAGTTATCGGATGTAAAAAAAAGAAAAAAAAATCAGTAAAACATCTAATGTCAGGGCTCCTTAAAATATTCAGACACTGCAGTTGCTATGCAGTGTTTGCTGTTGCATAATCATTGAGCAGAACAGAAGACAAGCAACCAAGAACGGTGTCAAGCTAGGCTGGTCAGTATAGCTATGAAACTCAAAGTGCCTCAAAGTACTTCTCACCATAAAATGTAACATCAGCGTAGATATTGCGGGTTTTTGCGCGTTACTGTTTGTTGCTGCTAAGCGTACAGCAATCTATGGGCTAGATTAACAAAATTTTTCCACGTGTGAACATGCCTCTTAACACCTCACAAGTGTTGCTCTTTAAAAGTCGTTAAAACTGTCTGCGAGACGACGTCGTTGACGGAGACAGCAAAGTGACTGCACGCACACACATATAAAAAATTAGTCCCTACAGCAATGAGTAAAGTCGTGAGGAAGCGTCATACGCTGATGTGATTCCAGTTTATGGAACCCAGAACAATGCGCTGCAACAGATGATCCCAGAAGTATGGCGGTCACTGAGGTGCCTGTAAAAGCTGTCACTGTTACTTGGGAGCAACACCTAATAGCAAGCTTTAGTATTGCTTACGTAGCGTTCGTAACGGCGTTGCACACATGAGAATGCCACGTTTCGCGTACTGCGCATGAGCAGAACTAATGTGCGTGTGGTATATCGAAACGTAACATTCATGCAGGTGCAACACCATTACGGATGCTTTATACGTAAGTACTAAAACTCATTACTGACTGCTCCACTAGTTCATTCAAAAAATAGGACAAAAACATACTGTGCATACTGAGTTTTATTACAACTCTTTATATTGCCACTGCATATTGCAACAAACAAACAATACTAGACATATCTTTGAGTCTTTAAAAATGTGTCACCATCGTTTATGGCAAAAGAAAGCGTGTGAAACAGGAAAAAAAAAAAAAAAGCTAACATCAACAAGGCTGATAAATTTGGCAAAATGGTGAATTCAGGAAATAACAAATGCAATGCGTCCACAGCACAAGTAAACACAAGAAGACGTTGCAGATTCTCTCTGACCTAACAGAGGCCGGCTGTAAAAACAGTCGCTGGCATTAATTTGCAATCTACAGAACAACGTAGATGAGCTCAGACGTACTGAGAACATATATGGCACAACTGAGAATCAAAAAAAAAAAAAAAAGAAAAGGGACTGGTTTAGACCGTTGACATATTGCAGTGGCACTATATCCATCACTCTTTTTTCTCGTCGAAGAAAAAAAATAATAAAAACCTACATGTAGTCTTAAATACACTTAATTACAATTTGCTATCTACAATACCAATAATGTATATTATATATCAACACCAAAGAAACAATTGCCCCTTTGGAAACTTCGGGGAAAAAGTAGGTGGCGGACCCTGACACACGGTGATTGGCACTGGGGCACTGAAGCTTGCAAAAAAGAAAACTAATTTAAATAATAAAATCATAGAAAGTATAAACCATGCGGATGGGGAATGTTTTCCTCAGTCTTCATTTATGTATTCTTTTTTCTTCCGGGCAATACAAACGATGTCAATGCCTTCCTGAGTGAAACTGTACAAAGAAAAAAAATGCTTGCACGCAGCCTCGTATTAACGCAACTGACCCTTGCCATGTTTTCAGAGGAAACTAATTCAATTCCAGAGGAGCGGGAAGCAATGGTACAACCTCGAAATTCAAAATTTGCACAGGCCGAACCAAAAAAATCTTAAAACTTAAAGAAAGCTCTTTGCAGGAAAAGCGCAGCCGAGCGAATTCACTGGGAAGTGGACTTTACCGGCAATGTCCTTTAACAGCTGCAAAAGAACTGGTGCAAAAGATCAATCCAGCAGCTTTTCTTTTCGTTTTCTTTAATGTACTAGCGCGACATCGTCTTTTTCCGCAGACGAAACAAACGTTCGTGCATTCCCCCGCTGCCTGTACGAAAACGTTCTCCCTGCGAGTGTGGGCCGACGATTTTTTTAAATAAAACTATATTCTCTGGACATTGACTAAGGCTACAATGAAATCTCACCGTTGTCGCGAGGGCTATACAGCTATGTACAGTGACATATTTACACCTGACTGCGATGATTATGAAACACTGACAACGACACTTGAGCTAACGCACTTCCAAAGGCTAGTAGTACTCTCCACCCATTTCCGAATGCACACGGGGATTTTTCAAGAGTCCGGTGTTACTTGCGCACGGCTCAAAGTAAGTGTAGCACCGGCGAGATTTGTACACTCACGCTATCGTCGAGCGAGACGTGCGTCGCGAGAAATTCGAAACCGGGAATTCGGCCCACGCGAGAATTCGGTTAATGCCCAGACGTGCAATGCAAGCTGCTGAACAAATTGACAGCGAACGACATTCAGAAGAAGAAGAACAAAAAGGAACAACGGAAAGTCGAGCGGGACCACGATGAGACTGCGACGCTTTTCCTTTTAAAATATACAGGTACTTCGTGTTGTATGTAGTGGTATTTTGTCGATAACTATTCACAACCCACCGAGAATGCTTTCTTTTGCACCGGAAGAAAGAAAAAGCCGAAAATTGTCTCTCTCTTGTGGCCGCGCGCACACATTCCGTGATGATGGCAAGCTCGAACAATTGCTACAGCTTTTTCCAGACAGTAAGTAATCACTATAATTCAGCTACAATTTCTGCGTTCCTTTCCCTCTTTAACTTTTTTCATGCAGTAGTTTGTAAGAAATAACATTTTTGTAGCTGCAGGTAAGTTTTGTTTATTGGGAAACGCTGGAGGTTAAAATCTAGGCGCATAAGCTAATGCCTTCACCAGGAATACAGCCAACTGGGCAAAATAACGGTCAGTCGCGCGCCATTACGTTTCTCTCGCAGCGAACGATTACTGTGCTCCTCCATTTCTTTTGGCACCTTCCTTTTCCGAAACAGCTTCGAAACGAGATGCCCCACTTACGCTATATACACAAGACTTGCGAAAAGAAGCCGGACTCTTTTTGTTTCCCCGCATGGGTCACGACGACACTTCCGGATTCCCGTAGACGCTGCGCGAAGAGGCCTGCGCATGCCAACCTTGCAGACCTTTTTGTTTTTTCCAGCAGCCATTGACGAGACAGAGCCATAGGTGGCTAACTAACGCGAGGCACGAAACGTTAAAAAAAAACACACTCGACACCAGCGATGTGACTATGTTACACAGCACTTGTAACCCCCTAGGAACAGTTGGGTCTACGAGCAAATTCCACAGATATGTAATACAACCACAGAGACAACCATTTATACACGATGACTTGATTCTTACTTCTTTAAATTAAGAGAGGTGGTGGTGGTGGTGTTTTCGGTGCTCTGCTATGTACATTATGTAGCTAAAAATCTCTCCCCAAACGTCATCCCCCCACCCACTTCGACGATCACATCTGGCACACTACGCTATGTACAGGGACATGGAGAAAATATACACGTGCACGCATGAGAACACGACGACAGGTAACAGTTTTCTTGTCTTCTAAAACATGGCACAGAATAGCACATCTCCCACAGCGTGGAAATGGCAGGCGCAAGCGCCGCATTTGTAACGCCCTCCCCCCCTCCCCACTTTTTCCGTCACTCGGGATTTCTCCGTAATATTACATCTTTGGCTGCTCCGCAACGAGCGAAGCGCCGCCACCGCAGCCTTGCATCAATGGGGGAAGTGCCGCCACCACAGTCTAAAAACGACGTGGCTCGTATGGAGCAACCATACCGAAAATGCAGCTCTTAGGGAGCAACCGCAATTCGACAAAATTATGCTATTCCCGAAGTAGGCTCGCCTTTATTTACAGCCCCACCCCTTCGAACTGTATGTACATTTTGCAACAAAAAGAAATTCCATGAAACAACATAGCGCAAAAAAAAAAGAAAGACTGCCTGAGTGCAAGGAAAAGTGATACAAGTTCGAGCACATCTGCACGAAACTTAACCACATGGGTAAAAACAAAGCGCAATGCAACACACTCTTCCGCTGCAGGCAAACGGTGCCCAATGGTTGATCGAAAAACAGCCTGCGTTAACGCAATTGACAGGTTTCTCCATACATTATCCCCCGTGTGATGCAAGACTAGTATCCAGCACGTTTTAAGAAAACTTATGGGTGTTTCTACAGTTTTGTGTTCACGTTTGTGAGCAATGAGTGAACACATTGGGCGAATGGTGGCCAGCCAAACCCTGCTTTAGGAAAGACCTAGCCACCGGGCTAAGCCGATTGTGTACGGCTCTCGGCACGTGTACGAATTGGTATTCAAACCTGAAGTGCCTCTCTGTGAGCCATTCTGTTGAAGAGAATTCATCACCTGTAGGTGATAATCACTGTAGCCGATAGACTTCTCTACTGAGAACCAATGCAACCAACAAAATGGTCGGTTGCTTCTCCATTGGCACGACCTGCCACAGGGGGGCCATGCTACTTCATTACTTATAGCGAGTGCCGATGCAGTAGATCGACTGCCTACTACGGTCTCAGGGTTGGCGCTAAAGTGACGAATAACGAAAGAAAGACACAAAACGATGGGCGAAGCACTCAGTTTCAACTGAAGGTCATTCAAAGGCTGGCAATTTCATCAGTCATTTTGAGTCATTCTTTCATGCCGTGTCACTTTAGCACTACCCCTAAGATCACGATCGGCTACCAACTCGCGCAATTTGCTACTCTTTTTAACGCCTATCATGCCATTCGTTTTCTGGAAAGCGAGTGACATCGCAAATGGCACCGGCTGTGCAAGCCAAATGCGCTCGCGAAATGGGCCGGCCACCAAATGCTCAAGTGTTCACTTTCGCCCCACGCACTACAACAACACATTGCTCTGTTTATGCTGGATACGTTGAGGTGGCGGCCATCGCTGCTGCTGCTGCTGCTACACCACCGAAGCCATTGTGGCCGGTGCGTGACGAGCGGGGGACGACGGTTGTGGCGGCCTCTTGCTGCCAACAACGGCGAGGGTCGCTCGGCTGCGCCGCCTACCCGGTGAGAGGTGGACGTCTGTCACGGCAGGCTGCTGTGTGGCAGCTGCGGCAGACGACACGTCCTGTTGACTGACAGAGGCTGGCGTGAGGCAGCACGACTGCTGGGAACCCGCCCCGCTGACTGTTGCTATGCTGCCTCCGTTGGGGACAACCTCTGTGCAAAGGAACGAATGAAATGATCTTATTAATTGATAGGACATTAAGAGCAAAACACTGTATTAGTATATATTTATGCACATTAATCTTTGAGGACTGTCGAAAATAGTTACAGTGCAGAAAAAACGCAGACAGAAGAGAGGACATGACAGATGAAGTGCTGTCTCTGTCCATGTTTTTTCTGCACTCTTTTCGACATGAACCACCCACTTGCCCAAAGCATTACACTCCTATTTTAGTTTATTTCGCAATCGTAGCGCCATGATTGGAAGAGCACATCAAGACACACATTTCACTCCAGAATTTCGTGCCAAAACCATAGCACACAAATGGTGGTGTAACGTTCTGTCTTTTCTAATGCTTTAGTCATGTCGGCTCAATGAAATTGCCTGAATCTTGCTACATTGATTCTCTGGCTCCCCCAAAACGTAATGTAATTCATTTTCAGTGATAACATATTAAATGCGAATGCATTTCTTAGTCGGGCTATATCGGGCATCCGGCGTTGTCCGCGCGCCGGCAGGTGTTATCTCTCCGCTCTCACTCCCTCTCCCATAGCAACAGCTGCGGGCACGCGCGCTTATCTTCGCCCCTAGCAACCGGAGCATGTGGTGCGAGAGAGGGTAGGTGCAGTGCTTCGCCGCTCCTTCTCTCGCCGTTCGCTCTCTCTCCTCCCTGCGCCCCACTGTCCCGTCCGCTCGCGCCTCACTCTCGACCGTTCGCTGGCTGGGCGCCTCTCAAGAACATCCAGAAATGTGTGCTCGAGACGCCGCTGTGAAACGCCAACGGCGACCACAAGGCTGAGATTATGGCCGTCAGGTACAATGACAACACAAACAGGTGCTGATGAATGTGTAAATAAATGGTTACGGTACAAATCCTCGTCTCGTCATTAATTTACGCCAATAAAGTTACTACGTCGTGTACTCTCGGCGCAAGAAATGCATTCGCATTTCCTCACGATTCCCTTCGGGGAGGTGGGGGCATTTTTTTATGTAAGTCATAACACAAGCCACCAAAACTTTGGTGTTGGAATACCAACACTGAATGACGCTGGAGAGTTGTTTGAAGTGAAAAGGATGAACAAAGCTTAGGCAAAATTTCCGTCCTTGCTACAATCCTTATGCTGGCTTAATTGCCATACTTTCGGCTACTCCGATTCGTGTAACTTGCAATTTCTATGGGAAAACTTTACGACCCGGCCTATAGTTCCAAGCACGCACCTCTGGGCTGTAGCCGACAGTGCAGAGATGCTGAACTCCAGCTCCGCACGCTTCGAGGAAACGTGGAGAAGCCCGAGTCCCGCTCATCGCTGCTGCCACCGCGGACGCCACTGGCGCCGCTGCTTTCGCTGCTCGCGCTGGAACCGCGGCGGACGCGGACGTGCCGGCGTGCGAGTGGCACGGTGGCCGCCCGGGATGGCACCAGGTGGCCCTCCGAGAGGGACCGGGCCTGTCCAGTCGCTGACGCCGTTCGCGAGTGGACGGGGGAGGGAGAGCTGCAGGGAAGGCCGGGCCGCCCGTGGGCAATGGGATGCCTCGTCAAATGCCGTAACGTCGTCTGTTCCGACAGGGTGCCGGTCGCCACCGCTGCCGACCTGGGCTGGAAACTCGTCAGCGTTGCCCGCACGTGGGGAGGGCTCGGCTGACTGCTGCTGCTGCCGCTCGCGGAGCTCAGGCTGCCTTCTCGCCGACCTGTCGAGGAGAAAACCGGCCACGGATGAGGAATTTGGTCAGGTTCCAGAACTTTTTTTTAACCAGAACTATGGCCAGACTACAAGGCTCGCCTTACTGGTGCACTGCATACATTTTGACGAGCCGGACTTTCTTAGTAATTACTTAAACTTAACCACTTAATATCTTAAACGGAATTGCTAGTTATATGGAACAACTGCCTCTACTATGATTGGCTTCGTACTTGAATTCTGCACTCCTGTTCATCTTTCAGTAAATGGAACTCCTGTTAAATGGAACATATTTAGCTGGTCCATTCAGGTTCTGTTTAACGAGGGTCTACTGTATATTCGAATTACACAAGCATTTATACCTTTCAACCCTCATCAAAACGTGGCTGCTACAGTCTTGATCAAACCTTGGATCCACAGTACGGCGACATGACAGGACAGAAACCATGCTACTGCACCGGGCCAACAACGATAGAGCCTTTCACAGCACGACAGCCAGCTGGAGAACAAATTCTGGCCTTCAGAAAAGTCTTGAGAAGGCCCATTCGCAAGGGGCCGCGACTGCTTCAGGTTGCATAACGGGCGTCAATTCGAATAGCACCAGGCTTTAGCTCTCGACTAATCTTACAGGGAATATCAAGTAAGAGAACTAGCATATTTATGGAAGACGAGAGATCTACAGGTATTATACGGCACAATGGACCATTTTTTTAACGAGCGCAGCCCTAAACCATAACACTTACAAATCACAGTCAATGAAATGCCGAAAACCTCCTCGACATGGTATGGTCAGGTGCCATAGCGTAAGATAAAGGGTGTTGGAAGAAAGAGCAAGAAAGCTATTGTAACTGTTGTTCTTCTGTCAATTCATTCCATGCCTGTTAAATGATTTTATTATTGTTAAATTTACATGTTGCCGTTACTGTATGATATAATAAATTAATTCTTGTCATCACGCACAGGAGGTCCAATTTCAGTTTCAAACTACGGAGCCACCTTCTGTATAGTATAAATATCATGTATTTACCACCATTTATCAACATGAATGTTCTGATTCTGATTCCGAAAGCACTGACCTCGTGCGAAGAAAGGCATCCTGCTTGCCCCCAGAATGAACGTCTGACTACTCGTGTCCACCTGGGAGCCCAAGTCATCACAACTTTGGTGCCCACTCTCCTTGCTTGAATGGTCTGCAGAGACAAAAACAGGGAAAGGACTGTAAAGGCATGCCTCACTTTATGCGCCTTTGGCATCACCACAGGCAAGCTCTACGGGCTCACAGTCATGTCTGGCACAAACGCATACAGTGTCCAAAGTCCATTCTTCCACAAAGGTGATTTTCTCGATAAAAGGAAAAGAGAAATTGTCCAGTTATCCATAACAGTGCAACCCCTAACTGCTTGGCAATGGTGATCAATGAAGTGGGTATAATCCCGAAAACTTCTGTGCTGGACGAGAATTGAGCACAGTGGAAAGTGACACTCCCGACGCATCTTTTTTTCCATGAGATTGTTAGATATATTTGCGGGAAGATTTTACTAGCCAATGTGTATTCATATAGACTTGCTTTGGTGTTCCCAAATAAAGTTGGAAGTTTGCACCCATCCTGTTTACCACTTCTTTTTCCTTGCCTTTTGGTGATGGCCTGCTAAATGTTATACAGAATGCACCAACTGGCTCAAACTAAAGCTTTACTACAGCGTAGATAGTACTGTATCCCAATGGAGATTTCAAGAGAGATTTCAATTACTTCAACACGTGCATTACTCCTGTCACATACCGTTCCCTCATAACGAGGTTTAGCCTAAACCAGCACTTGTTGTGAAAGAGTCAAGCACTCACCGGAACCTGAGTCGGCACACATGTTCCGCGTCACGTGGATGTCACCGGCATCGGCCTCGGCCGTGAGGAAGGGCTCCTGCTCGGGAGGCCTTCGCGGGGGCGCCATTGGAGGTGGGGCCTCGGGGAGTGCACTGCACATCGAGCGCTGCCTCTTGCGCGTCTTGTAGATGATAAACACCCAGACCAGGGAAGTCCCCACGATGCAGACGACGACCACAATCACCACAATGCCCGTGGTCATGCCTTCCGCGTCGGGACCCAGGGGACCCAGGGAGGACTTGGCTGCACGTTGCAAAGAACCAGGTCGTATCAGCTGAGGCAACACAGAGGAGTGGGTGCGGACACACTTCACCAGTTATCGGCACTTATCGCTTCGCCGCAGAAAAGCATCACCAAGCTTATGTTGCAGGGTTTACGCGCGGCACATTGCTTCATATAGCGCTAACAGCAGTGCACTAACAGTATCTGTTGTGAGCTATCACTAACGTGACTAAGCTATCACTAGCATCTATGGTATACTGAACTGTTTTACACTAATGATAGTTTGACAGCGACGTATACTAACAGTATCAATGGTATTACTGCTCATATAGCACTATCAATATTTATTGTACCACCGAGAGTTTGATAATGACTAAGCTGTTGATATGAACGAAAGAAGGAGAATAGATCAAGGAACCTGTTTTTCATTAGACACGGCTATATGACACTATCAGAAACTAATACCACCCCCTATGCTGTCCTTGGCTTCGCTAATGATTTGCGTCAAACTGTTTATAGTATCCATAGCACTATCAATATTTTTTTTACTACCAATAGCCTGACAATGGCTAAACAATCAGTACTGCACGATCTATGATACCGTCGATCGTCTTGCACCGCCACAAGATACCCACCTGGCACCACTTTGAGGAGCGAGAGCCCCCTCTCATTGCCCAGGGTGTTGGTCATCTCGCACGCATACTGGCCCGAATCCGACGTTCTGCTGTCGGTAATGACCAGAAGTTGCGCCTCGGCCACCAGAAAGTGCCGCTCGGTGGCCACCAAGGGCACTCCGTCCTTGAGCCACGTGAGCCGGGGCTTGGGGCTGCCGGATGACAGGCACTCCAGCACTGCCGTGTCACCGACCGCCACCTCCTTGCTTCGCATGGGACGTACAAATGCTGGGGGCTCTGTGGACGGGTGGAAGGAAACATGTCACACAGGATGCACGTGTACAGGGGCAAAAATTGGTACAGGAGAACGCCTGCGCGCCCCAGGCCCAAGTTAGCCAGTTCTTCCCAGCATTCCTGACAAAATGGTTGCCTCATGAAGTAGGGCTGCTGCGTGCTTACCTTATATATAATGTGCATGACGCTATTTCTAAATGTAAATGAGTAAAAAACAGAGATATAAAGGATAGAGATATTTCAGTTGGAGACAACATAAGATTCGAAGCGTTCATAAATTCTGTAGAAAACACCTCTTTACTAGGACCGATATCGATGAAGTTGCAGTCAGTGACCAAATCGAGGTGGAAAGAACGCGCAGAAGCATTTTGGAACCCGTACAGGTTCATCGACAACTGAGAGTGATCTTCCAAGGACCCCGACGGGTCCTGTTGTGTCGCTACATGTCTTCTCCAACCCGTAGTCCTTGGGTTCAAGTGACAGTGACATCTTTGTCCTGTAATCGAACCAGACAAACTTTCCTTAAGCTCGTCACCGCAATAGTTCCCTGTAGCAGTCACCCAAGGAGCCCACAAAAAGAGAGAAGAGAGTGCATGGCGCTCACCGAGCACAGTGAGCGTGGCGTTGGCACGGACAACGCCGGCTCGGCTGCGGGCGGTGCAGGTGTAGACGCCCGAGTCGGCCGCCTTGAGGCCCACCACGAAGAAGACGACGTCGGTGGGCATGACGTGCATCCGGCGTTCCCTGGCGGCCGGGAAGTCGTCTCCTCCGTCCTTCTGCCATGACACCGTGGGCTTCGGCTGGCCCGTGGCACCGCACTCCAACCGCGCCGTGCCTCCGGCACGTACTGTCAGGTTCGAAGGAGTCTTCACAAACGAGGGCAGCACTGCGGTTTGGAAGAGTAAAGAAAAAAATAAGCGTAAGGTAGATGCGCAAGCAAAAGCACAGATATGAAACATCGGCGCTTGCTTCTTCTTACGAAACAAACGTCACCCTTCTTTTGAGCATGTGCTGACACCCCAAAAGGCTTGCAACACTGATCTGACCAGAAATGACACTTTAAGTTACACTCCATTCTTGAGTCACCCCCTAAAACTCTCGTTGCCTACTAATTTCAAGATCCTCATGACGTTAGGAGGCATCGCATTTGCACATTCCTAGCCATGTGCTACATAGTGCAAAGCTCGGCATTGAGCGATTTGGTAAAATATCTTGCTATAAAACGGTGCCGCACCGCAGGGACTCCTTCATTCCTGACAATCACACCCATTTCTTTTTCCTTACTTTCCTTGTTTCTTTATTTTTCCTTGTCTCTCTGTGTCCAACGTTTACACACCTACTGTCTGTAAGTGCTTTCAGCAAATATTTCGCACAGTACACTCCATTTTGTTCACTGTGCAACCTGTATACAATATTATGCGACATAATTTCTTGACGATGTACACAGTCCAGAGTACAGTAAACTGTCACTACAGTCAAGGCAATGTCATGCTTAGTGGTGCTAATCATCTTAGGTTGAACCCCCATTAGGTTTAAACATTAACCGCATTTACAACTGCAGACAGTGCACGCGAGTAATGAACTCCGTGCAAGTAGTGAAGCTATTAAAAAAAAAAGAAAGAGAAGAAAGAAGCACTCACCGTAGACGCTGATGTTGGACTGATTGGAGTAGACAGACCCAAACTGGTTTCGGATCACACACTGGTAACGGCCCTCGTCCTTATTCTGAATGTTCCTCAGGTGGAGGTAACTCGTGAATACCACCACGTCGTTGGCCTCCACTTGCTCAGAGACCTCGGTCTCAACGTCAGACAGGAACTGTTCAGAACAAATGACGAGAAATTGTATTGTCAAACAAACACTACCTCTGGAATGTTCTGATGGGAATCTCAAACTTTCCTAGCATGAGCAAAGGCAGACCCATCTGTATTAATTTGTGGAACCTTCTATAATAATAATAAAAAAACAAAACAAACAATGATAATTTGATACCAGCAAATATCTGAGATCACGATGTATTATGCATTCACATATGCCCGTAGAGTGATCTTGTAAATAAGAGTTACAAAGCACTTCCCTTTTGACACGAGTACATGTCGTTCAAGTTCTCTTTCATTCCACTGACATTTTGCGGGGTACCGAAAAGGGTGCAAAATATGTTTCGTTGTTCAAAAACAGCCTATAATAAATTTAAAACAAATGTTTGTTTTCTTTCTGATGTCTAAACTGTTTGATGTACTATTACAGTGTCACTTTCTATAGTCCCAAGTCAACTTGAATGGAACTATGAATGAAGCACAGATGAAAACACTTATCAACAGATGAGGTCATCTAAACGGTAATTCTACACAAGTCGGCGATGAGTCGGCCACAATTTATAAGTGCTGAACGGATGTAAGAGATGTAACGATCTGTTCCAATTACCTTCTGTTCTTTCCTCCATTGGAACTCGAGCCTGGAAGAGCTCGCAGTAGCTGCCTTGCAGACGAGCGTGATGTTTTGACCCTTGAGAGCAACCTGGTTCTCGGGACTCTGCAGCAATATCTGGGGCTTGGGAAAGTCATCTATTTCCAGAGCAAGAGAAAAAGGAAAAAGCGGAGCAAGAAGAAGCATTATAATTACTCCCACAAGCAACAGTGGAAGTTATCGAAAATCGACAAATGTTAAACCAGAAATCCTTACTTAAAAGCATCGTCAGTTTAACTTTCAGGACGTTATGGTTATAGCATACACTCACTACCACAGAACATATATTGTGCCAATACTATGTTAATAGGCTGCTGGTACGTACATGTTATTTGTTTGGTCATGTTTTTACTAGCATCTACCATTAATATGTTTGTTCACATCTGTGTTTCACATTTGATTTTTCGACTGCTTAGTGATATTAACATTACTGTATGTACCTAGTTCCTTTTGTTAGAGAGGTATCATTAACATGTTTATGATGATTCATAATTAGTTCACATCTAAACATTTATTACTGGTCGCTCTCTTTTTTTTATAACAGGGGGGTCCTTCTGTAAGTTTTCTCAAAGCTCTGGAAACTGCTGCTGTAATTTGTTTTTACTATGCGATGATAACTACACCATGCCTTTCTAACCAAACTCTTTTACAACTTGAAATAGCGTGAACAATGGCAGGTATCAGTAGTATAATTAGGTGCGTACTCCTGTGCTGCCATACAACTTTACAAACTCTATTGTGGCTTACAAAATTTTGCTTTCTACACAACCAAACACATCTAAGTAGCAAACAGTGCCAGAGAACATGAAGGACAAGAAAAAGAAAGAGAGAGAGACAGAAGATCACGAGGCGCAGTGTCTGTCTCTCTTGCACATGTTCTCTGGCACAGTTTGCTACTACGTATAATGAACCAACAATTCCAACAATGTGTTCTTGACATATAAGCACTTCTAGTTCTCGACAAAAGAAAAAGAAATTAAAACATATTCTCAAAGTGCCATCCACTAGTCTATTTGAGTCCGCACGTCCTGACAAACAAAGCTTTTCAGAATCGGCGTTTACGGCATGCGAGTAGGTCAGGTATGATACGCACTGCACGTGAAGTTGTCAGCCGCGATGTCGAGCACCCGCTGACCCTCCAGCGCTGGCGGGTGGCCGCACCGCACGTTGACGGTCTTCTGGAAACCCTTGCGCATGATCCATGCGGGCAGCCACAGCAGATTGCAGTCGCACAGAAGACTGCTGCTGTCCAGCAGGCTGGAAAGAAGAAAAAAGGATACGGTTAAGAGGTAGTCAGAAAATACTGTTCGTGGCAAGAAATAATCGCTCCTTAAATTGTCTCGTCACCTCCAATGTTCAACGTGATATTGAGCAAACGATAATACCTCATTTTGTACGTAGCAACCAATACTACAAGTGTTAGAGAGCATAATCGTGTGCACGGAGGTGGGGGGGGGGAGGGTCCACGTGTGTCCCATACTTTTACTCTGTCGGACCTGTCCCATCACTGTTGAAAGAACAGGGTTATGGCCACTCAGATTTTTGATGACAATGGCGTACAAAGGCCCCTGGTGTTGCATTCCAAGAACCATTTACTTCCAGTATTTACTCCTGGAAAGCCAGGAACCAAAGGCAGGCCATTGCGAGAAGCACGTAATCTCTGCATTTTCATTTTTCCATCCATTGTGAAGCGTGTTGTCTTTTGAACTCGACCAACAAGGGGATTAGGGGGGGCTGTGATAAAACTTTGCGCCCCCCCCCCCCGGCCAATGGGGAAACCTGCACAGTCACTGCGTGCATTAGCAACCATGAATTGAGTGTCAGCCAAACTCAGTGTTCACCTAAGTGAGTGCCAATCGAGAAATATGCATTAACACCGCCAGTCCTTTGAACAGACTTGAACAGTGTCAGCAACGCCAAACAAGTGATGTGCTGGAAGACTCACAGCGTGGTCAGCCTTCTGCGCAGCGGTGCAAAAGTGCCCTTGCTGATGGTGGTGATCGGGTTCCTCGAAAGGTCCAGAGATTGCAGGCGGCCCAGGCCGGCAAACGCCCTTGACGTCAGCGACTTGATGAAGTTGTCGGAAAGGGTGAGGTGGACCAGGCTGCTTAGGCCAAAGAAGGGCCCGTTCGTGTCTTCCATTGTCCACGAGAGGGCGTTGTGGTCCAGGTACCTGAAACGCGTTTGCACATGAGATGAGGATGCAACAAGTGGGCGTCGAGACCTTAAGTGTTTGGAAGACTAGCGGTCAAAAGACTGAAATTACCAGTATATGCATCCGAACACAACAATAAGAAATAACAACACATCGTAACGTATTGCCGTGAGCCCTCATTTCTTGATTTCGATGTATTCAGGTTTTACCCACAAAAAAAAACTGTTAGCAGTCATCAGCGCAGGCCGCGCTGCGATGCTTGGGAAGCTTCGTGGTTGCTTGAGATGTTTCTGTTAAGATTACGCACAGGACGCGAATTGTCAAGTTTATTCGGGAGCTTACGCAAGCACCAGCGATAACACTGGAAGATTCGGTCACTAGTGTACAAAAGACGATGCGTTTCGCCAATGATCAGATTAACGACCGCCGACGACTGTGACCACTGACTGCTATCAGTGTACAGCTCGTACTGCTTGTGCTTTGACCCTTCATTTTCCGGGCACAAGTTCGCCCAATAACGAGTTTTCATCTGTACCAGCTTGTGTTCTGTGTACTTGACCGTCACAACCATGTGACAGTATAATGGTTTGCAATCCCACACCACGGAATACAAAGCCGACAAATTCTTCAACATAAGCTTATCAGGCCTGTTGCAGATGAGGCCTTTCCAGTTTACTCCCTGTCCCACGTCGACCATCACAACTGCAAATTTCGTAATCCCAGAATTCTGTCTCAACCACTGCCACAACCAACTGCATTCAACTTTTTGGCATGGCCCTTCATTACTCTAACAAACCATCATTATCCGTCCTCTGCATTACACGAGCTAACTACGCTTCGTGTTAATCTCAACCAGAATATCAGCCTACCTCTCTAACCACACCGTCATCTTCAAGACTTATGATTACGCTTATCAATGTGTTCAAGTGCCATAACACGGCTGGCAAACAACGCCACACTGAACTTAACTGTCCAAACACTTACAGTTCTTTCAGTTGGTTGAGCTGCTTGAAGGCCTCTTCTTCGATGTGCGAGACCAAGTTGTGTCCGAGGTAGAGAAAACGCAGAGACTCCGCCTTAGCAAAGGTGCTCTTGGTGATGGCCTGAAGATTGTTGAACGTCAACTCTCTGAAATGCACGCAAAAATGCACCACAGTTACCAACAGATTGACACGCCAGAGTTGAAGCACGCAGCAGCATTAGTAAACCAACACGATCAAAACTTTGACATGCTGATTGATTAATTGATTGAGTGCTTACAAGTGGGTCAGCTTCTTGCAGTACTCCCAGCCGCCCATATCCACTTCAGTGATGGCATTGTGGGTCAGATTTCTGCAGAGACAGACAAAAAAAACTAGACAGTGAGGCACACGAACGGCACCGTGGAAGATTCTACAAGAAAAAACATATTTCAGCTGCAATGGCTATACACTTACAGTAATCTTAAAGATGACATCCCGTACAACCACCCGTTGGTCACAGCAGTGATGTTGTTGTAATCCAGGTTGCTGCAAGGAGCCACAAATCGAGAGAAGTCAGGATTGATGTTGCTCATAAAACGAGGCACACAAAAATCAGAAGGTTCATTTTACACTGAAAGATACTTCAAGTGGTCATTCAGTCATCGCAATACTAAAACAATTAAGTATGTGAGACTACGTTGTGGATAGTAAACCTAGTTACAGAAAAAAGCAGACGTTAAAGAATGACGTGAGCTCAAGTCTGACAAGGTAAGCTTTGCTAAGCAGTACTTAAACAAGATATGTAAGAGCAAAACAATGATTAAACGATTAACCAGCATAAATTGAGAGCAGTTAACAGTCAGAAAGCCCCAGATGATAAATCATACCAATTACAATAGAACCCAGCAGCATTCTTTGTTCATCATGCCTAGGAAGCACTTTAACATGACAATGTAGCATCAGGTTCATTGCTGTTTATCATCATTAAGCAACTTAATTACCTTGGCATTATCACATTATAGCTCACGGTACAAGTGACAAACAGGGGCTTATTATTGCTTGCTCACTTATGGATGCTATTGCTTCTAGGTTTCGCGTGCGTTCAAGGTATGAGTCAGTAAACAGCAAGGCTGGCTGGTGAAATGGGACGTCAAGTTGGACATCAATCGCATGTTGCAATAATTGAAGGTTTCCCCAAAAGGATACAACTTCCCCACAAGGATACAACCACAGAATGTGCGCTTGTAAATGACCTATTGGGACTTTTTAATTAGATTGCAGACACAATCGATCTACACTGTCATGTCCTTGAATCACCAAAATAACATAAAGAAGAAGCCACTCACAGAGTCTGGATCTTGCTGAGGTAGTAGAAAGCCCCGTCGGAGAGGTGGCTAATGAGGTTCTTGCGTAGGCTCAGAGATTCCAATGCCTCGAGGCCCTTGAAGCTGAGGCCCTCGATTGAACGGATCCGGTTCTTTTCCAGCTCCCTGGAAAACGGCGACGTCAAACGTAAGATGGACGCCCCTGAACACTTCCACGGGTCCAGTCCAAATGAACGGTAAAAGAACTTGTTGTTGGGCTAGTCGATAGCTATATTGGTATAAAGTTAATCGAGTGCAAAAGCAGCACATTCACACATGCACGTACCCACACATTCACGCAACCAAAACATGTACAGTGCTCACTTCCAACTGTTTGTCCATCGCACAAGGCTTTTTTTCGTAGCAGAGAGTGAGCTCTGCTGTGTGAATGCACCATTGCTATCATTGTTTCCCGGCGAAATACAGTTTATCGGGATAAACTGTATCAAATACAGTTTATCCCGGCAAATACAGTCTAGGCTGTGAAAAAATACTTATGTCCTTGATAGTGTGTGGAGATGGCTTCATTGGTGTCAATGTGCGCACCATGTGATTATGGTGTATAAATTCCAGTGTTCATGCAATAAATACACTTTTGGAAGTGAGCACTGTACGTTTTGGTTGCGTGTATGTGTGGGTGCATGTGCGAACGAGCCATTTTTGTGCTCAATTAATTTTATAAACAGATGAACACGCTCTTTCAAATGTGTAAAAATGTTACGCCCTGCAGCATAGCAAGTGAAACAGAACCTGATTGTAGTTTACAATTAACACAGGGCAGGTATGCAGTTTCAGTAAAGCGGGCAAGCATTATTTCGCTTATTCGTGAAATGTTACCTACACTTCATGGGGACTCGTGAAATGTACAGAAGAACACTGCACGAACTCCCAACTAAACACGAACGGTAAAAAAAACAAGGCTTGCAACTACCTAGTTCTGCGACCAACCTAGGTAGCTTCACTGAGGATCACGACTGATAGAAATAACTTACGAATTAATTTGTCTAACTATTGAACAGCTAGCACGGGTTGGTCATTTCTAGATTGCTGCCATCTCAACTCAGCTGTAGTTGTTTGGCAAATAAAAAGGCAGCATCTTTGCCTGAGGTCTTCAATAGTGCTTTCAACAAGAACCAACTACGTTACTGACACATCCGCTCGACTTAGCCTACAACATTTACCTGCTCTGCTTTTTTTCTTCTTTCAGTGCACAGTAGCATGTAAGCAAACTTACTCTAGCTGGAATGCCGCAACGCTTTCTTTCACAAAATAGCCTGAGACCAACTAACTGTGATGCAACAAATGCTTTAAATAATCAACAAAGCAGCACTAAATGTAACCTTTTATAGTGAAATAAGGAACATGGGAAGCTGTAAACAAACCCAAGTGTGAAACTTACAATTGCTTGAGGCTTTTAAGATTCAGGAACAGGTTCTTGGGAATGGTGGAGAGACGATTCCTGTTGAGCTGAAGTGTCTGCAAGCTCGTGAGGTTTTCCAGAGAACCATTCTTGATGCTCGAAATTTTGTTTGAACTTAGGAATCTGCGCAAAAAGAAACAAGAGGAGGAGGAGGAGGAGGAATAAACTTTATTATCAACCAGCAATTTAAGTGCCTTGGCCTAGGCCTCCCACAAGAGCAACCATTTTTTTCTTTTTACACACAGGAGTACTGCAATATTCCCTATTTTTAAGAAGTGACACCTTGGCAACACATTTATTGGAATTTGATAACCGTGAAGATGTAGAAATGACAATTCATGGTTGGCACGACATTATGCAGGGTGACCTTCCCGCTGAGGTGCAAACGATGCATAACACAATACATCTACAGGGAAGGCAGCGGTTGTTGCAGATCTAGTAGTCTATGTTGCAAATAAAGCCGCAAAGTTATCATAACAGATGCCACCAAAAGACAGACAGTTCAAACCACACACTTTCTGACGAGCCTCGCAAATACAGGAGGGTATGACCATCTACTTACAGGCGCTGAAGGTTGGAACTGTTGGTGAAGACACCAGCAGGAATAGACGTGATCTTGTTGAAACTCAAGTCCAAATTTCTCAGTTGAGGAAGCTTCTTCAGGTCACTGGTAAGTTGTGGTATGGCGTTGTGAGCTCTGAAATAGTTAAATAAATGCCTCATTAGAGTTGGTTATGCTTTTGGCATTACCGTATGTATTCGGCAGGACATCGACTTACAGGTTAAGGTCGGTTAGATGGGGATGAAAGCCAAGATCTGGAACTGCAGAGAGCTTGTTGTGCGCGGCTTTTCTGAAATAAGATTGACAACGCTGCCGTTAGCGATGCTTTTGTAGATCTCGGTGCAAGTCAGGGGCGAACATATCAATCATCTTGATGACGTGGCAGAGCTCGTGATACTTAATATTAGGCCGCAGTGGACACAAGATATCTTATTTTATCGAAACGAGTCACCCAATCCAAGTAAACGCAAGCAGAAAATTAACGACTTTCAAGCACAGATTGCACTCCGGATAGCCACAACCTGCTAGTAAGGCATTTCATGTTTGCCAGGTGGCAATTTTTTTTTTTTACTCCGCTCTCAGAGTAAACAATAATTGATTTCTGCTGGCTACTAACGAATTGCATTATATTGCAATGACTTACGTTCTTAAAGTGCCTTTCCTTAACCCTCGACATATTTAATCATTCATGACATCCATATTCATTACAAACAGGTTAAACTCAGAAACATGCAGTAACGAACACTGTTTTATGATAACCATTGGACCCTTAAATGCCTCTGGAAGGCACAAGCAGAACCTCTTTCAGTTTCACACTCGATAAGTCGAAAAAACATCGAGATGGCTTTTGTAGCTGTGAAGTCAAATTATGATACAACGGGTTCAAACAAATTTTTTTTCTAATGATCAAAGTAACGTGTTTCTGATCATCATGCAAAGAACACGCGTATGAAAAATTTAATCTATTTAAAGCAGTTTTAATTATGTCAGATGCGTCTGCATTAGAATTAGATCCGGCTATACGACTGGTGAACGTGTTGAACAGTTTGGCTTTTGCAGGGCCCTGCGTTCCATTCACACAACGTTCAAAAAGTACGTCCATAAGGTAAGGGTCACGAAAGTGCTGCAATAATACTCACAGGCGCTTTAATTGAGAGAGGTGCTGAAGGCTCCTTGCGTCCAACACGGTCAACTCATTATGACTGATGTCCCTGCACAGACAAACAAGAAAGAAAAACTCATGAGCGATTGAGATGTCACTTGTGCGATTTCCGGCCAAACTTAATAACATCACACAAATGTTGTAGCCTAGTCAACTTAAGACTAGCGCTGTTCAGGTGAACTGCCTGACTAAATGAGTAGTCCTGGTGGACGGGGACACTTAATTCCCATGGATTGACAATGCAGTTCAAGTCGTGTAATAAATAATACTGTTAAGATTATACATTTTCCATGCTCCCTCATATTAGTCTTAAAACAAGAACTCAAAAAGCCAAATCTTCAATAAGCGTAGAATAAGACTCCATATATGATTTTCCGATGTTGACAACACAAGCACCGTTCAAGAAATCTTTTTGTAAACTTGGGCTCATTAAACTTAAATAATGACAAGCTGAGTGCGAGCATTTGATCAAACGACGCTCTGCTTGTACAGATTCTCGCACAGCATCAGACTTGCACAATGGTACTTGTTGACACTCCATCAACCTTTAAGCTCGAGATTGACCTTGGCACTTCCCGAAGAACAATCCACCCAATATGCAGCGAACTTAGAGCCGAGTCGCGACAGAGTTCGAATAAAGCGATTTCGTTGTAACGAGAGTTCGTTAAATCTGTCTCTATACAACCTTCCCGTCATTCCAATCGGCACGCGGTCGCGACAAAAACGAGCACCCTCCGTCAAACATAAGCGGCAGCAGCTTGGCAGAGGCATCTAGAGGTGAGGAATGCGATAACGCTGGCACGCTTTCAGAAGCTCACGCGCGCGCGGAGGGGGTTGGGGGGTGGGGGGCCGTGAGATCTCGAAATAACCGCAACCGATAAGTTTAATACCATGCAGCACTCACGAACCACAGCGGCGTCGTCTGCCGCTGCGCGATAGCTCGAAACCAACCACCTCCGACCGCGCAGTCAACACAAGCTCGGAAATTCACGGTCCCTACTTGTTATTGACAAAATACAAATTCAGACCCTGCGAAGTGACAGTGTTGTGCCGCAAGATCCACGTATCACGTTTCTAAGGAAAAGAGGTCATAGGCGGCGCTGCAATGGTTGCCGCTGACGCGCAGCAAGGCGTTTAAAAGTGAGCGAGTGAATAAACTTTATTACAAGATCCGGATGGTTTGCGGTCCGGGCTAGACCGCACAGAAGCCGGGAGACCTTGTCAAAAAGAAAACAGTTCAAAGACTTCCTTGGCGCGGGAATGGTACTGCTCACGCCCAAGCGCACACGTGTGTAATGTTCGGCACATCGTCATTCACCAGAACGAGCCGCGAACGTGTGTACGAGATAAAAACACAGGCACGGACCGCAACGGCAGCTGCGTGAACATCTCGCAGTGGGAAATCCGTGCAGCACATACAGTGGACCAACAATGAATGCCTCATGCTGTTCGCATATATCAATGGAAAGGAAGCGTCTCGTTAATCTGCTGTGCGCGACACCATGTTGGATTGAAGAATCGCAAATGGATTGGTGATGCGCAAGTAGACACAAGTGCTCTAACACCCCCCCCCCCTTTTTTTTTTGTTCGAATAACATTACGCACTGGCTGATATATGCTACCCGTAGGAAACCTTTGACTGCGCTGCACGGATTTCGTACGCTCCAGAGACCATTCTGAACAACGTTTCCCGCGAGGCTGCGTGAGGTGGGGTCTGGCATCACTGTATCCGCGTGAGGATCGTGAATCATGACCTGGACGGTGCATGTACACAGATATACGTATGTATACCTGGATCCGCGCACCGCCATCATTATACACGCCATTTTAGAAGGTGGTGCGGGGTTGGTGGGAGGATGAACGTCTGCCAACTGCCATGCGCCAGGTACGCTGCTCTGAAGGATCTGTTCAAATTCACACGCGCGTTGCGAGCTTGCGTAGGTATAAAGCGGGGCAGCCTCTTTAGCCTGCACTGGACGAGTGGGGCACGTATATGGAAGGGTGCTCGAGAAGAAAATAAAAATAAACGTAAAGCTACCGAAGTGGCAGCGTGAATATCTCGAGCGTGGATGGGGGTCGGCAGCCTTTCTCATTTTCCTGTGCTGCCGTCACGTCTGTTATTTTGACAGGGGGGCCGAGCTTCGCGTGGTGATCCGGGGCAACCGCGCTCGCCGGAACAAAACCCTCCGAGTTCGGAGACCCTACCACAGCGTCTCGCGACTTTCCCGCCAGGGGAAGGGCGCATGCGCCGTGAGAAAGGAATGGGTCTGTAAGTTGCGCGAGTCCAGCGTCAACCGCGTGCGTCACTTCGCACGCAGCTCACTGCATAGGCGAATTCTGAGGTTCAAACTGTAGTTCAAACTCCACCGTAGCGTCACAGTCGCCACCTTGTCAGCTTTGATTTTGCTCATGGATTGTCAAACAAAGCAAAAAAAGAACAAAGAATGGTGACAATATGGCCGATTTTGACAGTATCCAGACAGTTAAACGAAATAACGCTTCCAGGGGCGTAGCCAGAAATTTTTTTCGGGGGGGGGGGGGGGGGGTTCAACCATACTTTATGTATGTTCGTGCGTACGTTTGTATGTGTGCGTGTATATATACGCAAGCAAAACTGAAAAATTTCGGGGGGGGGGGGGGGTTGAACCCCCCCCCCCCCCCTTGGCTACGCCCCTGAACGCTTCCCAAGTCGCAGAATTAAAGCGTCTAATTGAGCTTGAGACCGGTACACAAGAAGAACAGCGCAGCGCAACCTGTGCCGTGTACGAGAAAAAAAAAAAGTAAGTAAGTGACGTATTGAAATAAATCAAACGGTTCCTAAATGGACGCTTCGTGAGCACCCCATCGTGCAGCTGTGTCCTTTCTCTCGGGTACGCATCAGCAGCGGCTGAAACGCGTGTCCGTAATATACGTTCGCACTGGGGCAGCACACGCACGCGCTGACGCACGGCCCACCGGACAGGTCACGTGATCCCCCGAAGCGCCCTCTTACAACACGTACAACCGCGGGCGCGTGATCTGTCAAATTGCGCCGTGCGCGCGCGCACGCACATATGCGCAGCCGGTCGGAACCGATTCAATCACACACGCTCGCCCGCGCAACCATCGACGAAGAAGAAGAGGCTCACTGACTCGTTTTATGTCTTCCTATTCTTTTTTTCATACATAGCGCCAATCAGCGGGCGCCCCGTTGTAGCTAACAAGGCGGTTGTCCCCCTCTCGTCCAATGCGCGAACGAACTAAAACAATTTGTGGAGTTTTTTTTTTTTTTTTCCCCGATGTGGAAGCGCGATCGAACTGCTATCTCTGCAGCCCCGTTATTATTGGCGAGAGGGCAATTTTGTATCGCGCGCGTGGTGGACGATCTAAAATAAGGCTTAGCTCGATCGTTGCCAGACGGGCCGAGATCGTGAGGGAATTTCTGGTTCCCGGTCGAAAGGGGTACGAGGACTGTAAATTGGGGATCTAACTCAATGGACAGCGCGGTTAAATGCCGCGTGTGGGAGCCTGCGAATGGGTATAGAATGATTGAACAGCCACGCAACTTTCCTAATAAAACGTAAGTAAGAATTAGCACACATGGACGGCGGCACAGCCGATGTCCTACATACAGCACAACTGGTAGAGCACCACGCGCGTGTAGTGCGGATGTTGTGGGTTCGGTTCCCAGCGGCGGCAAGCTTTTTTTCGTTACACTTTCATTTTCCCTTTCACCTCGTAAATACTATGCGCTTCAATTAAACACTGCAAACGCCTTCCTTCAACGTTTCGCGCGCCTAATCTGCTTGCTTCGTACGGTCGTGTCTAACAAAAAAAAAGAAGGAGGGGGGGGGGGAGAGGGTTGAACCCTTCGATCAAATTACCCTCAAAAGTGCACGAATGCACAAATAACGAAATGCGCAAATTAACGAGCCACTTTAGTTGAGACATCTTGCGGTGGCGCTTCGAAGCCACAGAGCGCTGAAGTCGTGCTTGCGTAGTGCAGAGAACTCAAGGTTGATAAGAACGTGAATAGAAAAGGAGGAAGTCGGCTCGCGCGAGATAAAAGTGAGTAAACACTGGTGTGACGCAATCCCCGAAGCGATACGCAATGCCGTAGGAGACGGCAACCGCTATCAGCCTCGTAAAGGAGGACCTGCCTCGTTCGTGAAAGACCTCAGGAAGAACCGGAAACGGCTGACGAGACGGCCACTTCTAGCGTTGCTCGTAGTAAGGAATCGTTCCACTTCCGGTGCGGCACGCACCCGTTGTACCAATGAAAGCTCAAATGGTTTCAAAAGCGCCCACACCGCAAGAAGGAGGTCGTCTTCATATAAGGGGGCGCACTTGTTTATAACGCGCATTATATCACGTGACTGTTCGTCTCGCACGTTCAGAATAGAACGGCAGCCATACACGAAGTTTTAACGCAGGAGTCCTTCTTGCGCATGCGTCAGCGCTTCACTGCTGATGATTTCTGAAAGATGGCGTCGAACCTTATGGACGACAGAGCTTGCTACAACTGCAGGAAACCCTGTATGTTCCTTCAAACAAGGAAAAGCTATTCAGCGTGCAAAAAAGAAAAAGTAAAGGAAGTAGTTAAATGCAATGAAGGTGATATGACAGACGGCACTTTCCTTGTCTGTATGAAATATGTGTTACCAAAAAAAGTAGGAACCGCCGCAGTTCTACATGCTCCTGCACGCCTCGTACGCGAGCGAACTGCTCGCATCCTCAGACTCGATTGAGCTGCTTCCCCGGTAAAAATATGTCGGGTTAGGGGTATGGGGGCATGGATGCACTCATTTCGGCAAAAACAAATAATAAAGTACTAAGAAAACGCTATAACCGAAGCCGCGCGAAAAAATTATGCCACGTAGGCGCGCCTCAGCTGGCGATGGCTGAGGTCAACTCTCCCGGCGACCTTTTTTTCACACATCGCCGTCGCTTCCTTCGCCACATCTTCTCGACCCTGACGGTCGTTTTCTCCCTCTCCACTGTTTGCGGAACGCCGATAAGAAGACTGCTTTCGCGCTAATGCATTGACACACACACACGGACGACTGTCGCTGCAATGCACCGACGCCCCAGTCAAGGGCGTCGGTGCATGGAATGGGTGTACTCGAGGTCCCAAATCAATCAATCAATCAATCAATCAATCAATCAATCAATCAATCAATCAATCAATCAATCAATCAATCAATCAAATCGCTTGCATATAGTATGGATGTCCTCGAGGCCCCTAACTCCTCTTATTTGGCTGCCTACAGCATGCAGCCACAATGAACGAACAAATGAAATAATGAATGAATGATGGCAAGCGAGCGAATTAGCGTGCGAATATTTCTGTCACTGCATGGATACAGGGCAGCCGCGACGAGAGAGCGACTCTCGGTATACGCGGAATATCCAACAAGATCGAATAAAGACCTTCAACGGCGATCACAATGGCTTCACCCGACGAGCATTGGGCGGCACAAAGATACCTATCTTAAGTGGGACACAAAAGGTCGATCGACGCGAGAGAGAGGGTGGAAAGAAGACAATACGTGCTCACTAGAGAGGCCGCAGCAATGCGCATTCGTTGTACTACATACACGCGCAAAGGCACGCAGAAAGAAAGAAGCGTCATAATTGTTGGCAACTCGCCCTTATCTTTCATTTTTTTCTTGTCATTTATATCGCGTCTGATACATCTCCACCTCGTTTGTCCGCGCATCCCCGAAACCTCTCATCTGCGTTTTTCCAAGGCCGTGCCATATATTATTGACACGGCGAGAGCCTTCTCGGCATCCTGACGAAGCAAAAGAGGGGTCCCGACGTTTGACCTTTCGCGGCTCAACGTGGCGAGATAAAAAAAAAAGGGCGACTCCGTGCGTGTGTGTCGCTTCGGAGATATGGTGCGGGTCGAAGCAGATAAGGAACGCGGAGGCGAAGAGTGTACACAGGCACAGTTGACGCCGATAATATGCGGCACAGCCCGAGATAACAAAAAAGACAGAAAAGACTCGAACGCCACAATCTGCGCGACGAAGAGAGCACTTTGCAATACACGAAAGGATCGAGAGAGAAGACAAGGGATGGAAAGAAAAAAATTAAAAAACAAGCACTGATCGAGAAATGATTCCGTGGGCTGGTTCTTCTTCCTCTTGCTTTGGCATAATACCCGAGGAGGGAAAAAACTGAGAAAATGAAAACAAACCTCGCTCGTTGCACGCAGCAAGGGATTATAAGACATGTCGAGGACGACTTTACGGTGCAAATGTATGCAACTGGCTACAAACCATAGCGACGATGCGGAAAGACAAAGCTCACACATTTACGGTTATACACAGCGCCGTGCACGCACTCTTTTTCTCCTTCTTTTTTCATATATACAATTCCCGCGTCATTATACGACAGAGATCTCGATCTGCGTCGCGAAGCCACGAAAGACGCAGCGAGCGAGCGCCCGAGAAAAGAAATATTCTCAGAATAACGGACTCAGTGCATTTAAAAATGGCGAGCACTACAGCGAAAGCCATCTCGCTTCGTGCCAAGCGGAACCGCGATGGTAAAGAAAAGGTGCAAACACCTGGCATGCACTGCGAAAATTTGTTTGTCATTTTTTTTTTTACGGAAACGCCAACTTGGATCACGCTGGAGGCAACTATAAACGACGTTTCTGTATACGTATACGTGTTACGCTGGCGACGATGAAACGAAAGACCTACGGAGATTGCTACAGACTCCGCAGAGCTGGAAGGTGTACGTCGGGCTCTCTAACAGGGATGTTGCCAGCCGAAGCTTATATATACAGTTTGGCACTGCATAAAGCGCAGCGAAATTGGCTGCCCTGCGTTTCATAATCGCTGGCAGTCCCATACGTGTAGAGAAAGGGCTCAGCCAACGCGAAAGTGAAGTGCGATACTTAAAAAAAAGGATGTGCAACTTCCAAGATGACATCGCCGCAGGGCCTTAGCCTCGCTTTTAATGCGCATGCGTCCCGGCGCTGTTCTTCGCATCCCGATTTCCGTGCTCGGGCAGCCTTCGCGATCCTTTCTGTCAACGTTCTGAGATCATTCCCGCAAGTAATAATAAGTTATGGGGCATTACGCGACAAACCCACGATATGATTATGAGGCACGCCGTAGTGGATGGCTGCGGCAATTTCGACAACCTCGGATGTTACTTAACGTGCATTGACATCGCACAGTACACGCGGGCCTGCAGCATTTCGCCTCCATCGAAATGCGACCGGCAAGGCCAGGATCTAACCCGCGACTTTCGGGTCAGCAGCCGAGCACCGTAACCACTATACCGTTGCGGTGGACAGCTCCTTCCCGTGCATACCTCAAGCATCGATACTTCCGATGCAACGGGAAGAAGGAACAGACCGGGAGGCTTCTTGTCGCTCTCTCGGGAAGGAAGAAGTCAGAGGGCTGTTTGAATGGCCGCTCTGAAGCTTACTTTCAGGCAGGCAAAGGTCACCAGAGACACGGAAGGGGGGGGGGGGTGAGATTCTTAAAAGGATGAAGGAAATGAAAATGAAACCTTGGTATGCGAAGAACGGCGCGAGCGAGAGGATGTAGGAGAAGGGGAGGAAGAGAATCGGAGAAAGAGAGGCCGTCGTGAATCCATCGACAGCAGCAGAAGGAGGCGTCTGTGTCAGGCCAGAACCGGAAGAAGGCGGTTCCGGCCTGACACAGAAGGCATTCACTGCACAGCAGCAGGAGTATTTTGACGAGGAAGCTAGCAAACTGACATTTCATACTGCCTAATGTTTCGATCAGCTTGATAGGTTCGGAGCATCCCAGTAACGCATACTGTATGGGAGAATGTAGTTAGCGGGCGTTGCATCATTTCCGTCGAATAGAGGACAGGGGAGAGAGAGAGAGAACGGAATAAAAGTGTTTCGGGAGGAAAGAACCTCAGGGTTCGTGCCCACGGCCTTTCTCTCTATCGAGCGCGAAGAGGCGATCAGCACGTCAACCGGAGAAAACAAAATCGAGAAAAGCCGGAGCGCCCGAATTTCGGACCGGGCTGTTGCAGTCGCGGCGGCTGCTGACGCTGTTGCCACGGCCGTCCGCCTCCTGCCTGTGTGTGTGTGCCGGCACAAACTATACGGTGCGTCTCACCAGTTCCGTGCAGCGCGAGCGAAAGCTATATGCGTAGGTCGCGTTTCGCTATACAACTGCAGCAACCAGCTGCGTGTATCCGCCAAAGAAAGGGGATGCTTCCCGTGGTTTTAACCCCTTCCACGATCTCCTTCCATTCAAAAGACACCAAAGGCATGGCCGAAGCATTAGCGACGAACAATGGGAGAGAACTCGCGCAGAGCCGGGCATCTGGCTCGACGACCAAAGGCTCGGCGGGATTCCCGCAGCGTTGTTCACTGCACTGCAAGGCCGACTCGACGAGGAGGACGCCGAGTACCTCGAGCGGGTATTTCGAGAGCCGCGGGCCCCGACAAAAGAAGGAAGCCGCGCGCTCGCCGAGGCAAGAAAGACAGGAGACAGTGGAGAAGAGAGGGGAGGAGGGGTCACCAGACAGACAACGGGAGCTGGGAGCAGCGGGTCGGGAGACGCGGAGACACGACACTTTAGCAGCAGCAACAGAAAGAAGGAAAGGAAGAAGAAGAAAGACCGCAGCCAGCGACTCATCCGCCCGTTCAGGACGGAAAGAAGGGTCGTGTTGATGGAGAACTCGAGCCTCGAGCGTGAGTGTGTGTGTGTGTGTGTGTGTGTTCGCTGAGGAGGTTCTGACAAGAGAAGTGAGGAACAGAACTGGGTTCAACACGCACACGCACACACACACACCCAGCTCGAAAATCCACTCTTTCTCGCAGCAGCCCACACGAGCTGCTCGTCGTCCTCCGAGGATGTCGACGACGCCGCGGAGGGGGACCGGCCGTTTCGTTTTCGAAAAGAGTTCCGGAAACGAGGCGAGACGAGGAACAGGCGAAAGGGCAGGCATATCTCGCGAGATACCATTCGGGACTCATTTCGATACTACCAGAGTCCTTCAATGCTCTCTGATATTACTACAGAAAGCTGTCATCTCGCTGTCTTTTCAAAGGTGCGAAGAGTGACGGGATGTTAAAGGGCTCTTAAACAATCCCTGAAGATACAAACAAGGAGCGCGATATTCTCTCCAGGCGTTTCCCTTCTTTTCGGCACAATTAGTAACGCCGGCAGTCTGTTCACGTGACGTCACGTGCAAATAAGCTATCGATTGGTCCATATACGAGAGATACCAGTTGTGAATTGTCTGCTACCCTGCTTTGCCATGCAATCGCACGCCCGGTTCTGCCTCTTCTCGCATGACTGTCGCGTGCGATCGACTGAGTTCGCTTCGTTTTGCACGCTTTCGACTGCGCAAGCGGAAATAACAGCGTGTCGCCGAAAAGCACGAAATCGTGATCGGCTTAACGCGTAGTGCAGACATTGTCAGCGTGTTTTATGAAGAAATAAGGGAGCACCTGCAGGAAGGGCAGCGAAGGCGAGAAACACAACCACTCTCTCTCTCGTCTTTGAACTCCGAGTGATTTAGAAGCCCTTCAAGAGGACTTTAAAAGTTGCACGACTGGGGGCGTTGTGACAAAACGCACCAGAGAGCGAGAACGTACACAAAACAGACCACAACAACCCTCCCATACAATTTAAAGTGTACCTCGAAGAGACCCGCGCATCTCAGCCCTTCTCAAACGCGCGATCTCGTCAGGTAAGTTTAACGGTTCAACTGTTCAGCCCACGTTTCTTACACCGTGGTTAAGCCTAAATGGTAGGCGAACGTGCTGGAAGGAAGTTCTGGGCGGCGCACACGAAAGACTGTATGGCGCCTCCGTTAACAAGAGCCGCCGTAGGGCATTCAAGACGACTCAAGCCAGCCGAAGCCCGTCGCAAAGCTTTCATGGGTCGTTGAGCGCGCCGTGACAAACAGAAAAGAGCCGGCGAGCTAACCAGGCTGGCCCCTAACGGTCCCATCCAGTTACCCCCGCACCATAAAAAACCTCGCTGAGGCACCCATTCAGGCGTCGCGATTCACATGCACCGGTGCAACCGGCGGGGGCCGGAGGCCAGTAATAATAGTATAATAGTACAGAGTAGCGAGCGAAGCAGGCGCTCCGAGTGCGGCGGTAACATGCGGAGCACGCTTCGAGCGTAAATCATATAATACGCCCGCGGCACGCCGCCATGGACGTATAAATGCGTAGTGAGGGAAGCAGACGACGAGAATCGTCTGCTCGCTTCGAAGGCGGCGGCACACTACTAGGGGCACCACACATTCGTAGTAGCGGCGCATTCGTCGCTTTGTCGATTAACCATAGAGTAACAGAAAATGACAAGAGTGGACACACGAGCCTATAAGCGGCGGAGCTACGCAGCTTCACGCCAGCCGTTAGACGGCAGCACGTCACTCCCTGTTTCCAAGAGAACGCGCGTACTAGTTATCCACTGCAGTACCTTTTCTGGTTCACGATACATCTACTTGTCTTTGTCAGACTATGTGGCTGCGGCAGTGGCTTCCGCTGGCTCGTAGTGCGGCTCTAAATCCGTCTTTATCATCTGCGATTGGACAGTTCGAAATCATCGATTGGTAGCTGTCATGACCATATATGGTCAGGGATTGCCGGCATGGCAAGACGACGCGGCATGAGCGGCGACGCATGTGAAATTCGCTGGGATCGTCTGCCGGGAACTCACTCTGTTTGGCGGCTGCTTGGTAAGAACGCCTTCATTAGGTTCTTTTTTCCCTTCATTACTTTGCAATGTATTTGTCGCTACAGCTTTAAGTTGACATTTGACGCACTTTGTGTTTTAGCGCCGAAAGCTTCTTTCTGCTTCACGCTTCGCGTATGATGCTCGTGAACTGCTTTGCATTAAGAAATAGCAACTTGAAATGCTGTGCAGCACGTTAGCGAAGAAATCGTTTCTTGGCGCCAAAAATGAGTCGCCGCTTGCGTCGTAAGGTTTTCTTTGTGCATTCAATGCCGTTACACGCAGTTCTAATTCACTGCATGGGTGTGCAAACGTGTGAAAGAGTGCAGTTGTGCTTAGAATCGTTATTTGTGGTATTCACAGTTTGCTTGACGCCTATGTTAAGAGCCGAATAAGAGAGAACTTGAGAAATGAGAACTGTGTTCGTTGGCCGTGGCTACGACGTAATATTCTCGTTAAATACTGCCTCAGTAGTTCATGCACCGAAGGTTGCTTTGTGTTCACTGCGGCAACTGCTTGAGACTGTTTTTCGCGAAAGGGCGCTGAGAAGTGCGTCGGAGACAATTTGCGCGAAGGCCAGAGAAAATACGGTAAACTTTTTTCTCTTTTTCCAGGTCATGCCGTCCGGAGTCAAGTACTACGGCAGCTACTGCTGCGCTGCGTGGTGCAACGACTAAGTGGTTCAGGATTCCGCGAGACGACAGGTAGCCCTTTGCACCTTTCCAAGATGTAATTTTGAAGTTGTGGTTGTCATTAGCTAACTATCAAAGTATGTCCGTATCTTTCGCACTATTTTGCCGTTCAGCTAGTTAGTGTTTGGATGGTCATACATATTCTTCATTCGCTTAAATCGAGTGGCCCCTTTTCTCTCTGAAGTCCCCTTTTCCTCTGTGATGCTAATGCTGTCTTCTGCACATTTATTGTATTGTAAGAATTTTCTAAATATCGCCTATTTATTCCTACTGTGCAATTTCTCAACATGTGGCAGCTGTCTTGCATTGTGCAGTGCACCCATCTTTTGTATGTGCTTAGTGAGAATGTGACTTGAAATAAATGTTTCGTCTCTCCCAACGATTGTCATGTCTGCATAAACAATGGCATTGTGTGCTCGCCGCTCTGGCGGTGTGGCTTACACGAAGCTACTTATGCATGCAAGTAACGCGTTAAAAGAAAAAAAATATATATATATATAACCCCCGAGACAATCACACGAACAAAAGTGGTCTCGGGGGCCGTGTAATTTTACCTATAGCTAAATAATGGCCTCTGAGATTCGCATTTTTAATTTTTTTTTGCGATTTCCGATCTCTGAGGCGGCTGTTAGGATTCCCCACATCCGTTTGGTGCGCTGCGAACCCAAATCAGCCGCAGGGGCCTACGGGAGTGTCCTCTCTTAACCTTTTTTATATTACTCTATGGATTAACTGCAGCGTGTCGAGCGGGCGTGCGCACGCTGGTTAAAAATCTACTAGCTCTTTCATTCCTCTATCCTTTACCCCGAGGCGCTGAGCCGTGCTAACCGTCACTTTTCTTTTCCTGACAATACGACGACCCAGAAAGGGCAGTCCATAGCATGCGCGTGTGAGTCTTCTCAAAAGTTGCGATAGAGAGAAATAAATCAAGGGTCGTATTTAATCGGCCCCGTGTTTCCAACGCGACCGCAATCTGTCCTCATGTAAGCGTATACACGTGTGTCACGACTCTATTAAAGTGACAGTTAATTTAATCGAAAGCGGGTCCGTACGCTCCTCATTACTGCCAAACATCAAACTATTTGTAGGAAAAAGAATAAAATAAATAAAAACGGAGCGAGTAGACCGGCAAAGTGACAGCCTTGCTTCTGACATGCAGATGGTAACAGCTAAAAGATTAACAAAGAGAGAAAGCATAATATCGCCTTTTATTATATTGCAATTAACAAGAGTATTTTTCCTATACTACGCTAAACATCATTAAAGAACCTGCGTACTCCTAATCGGGCGGCATTTCACAGACTATTTCGCGCTGTTCTCATGCAATCTTCTTTGTCGATGGGAAGAGGGGGGGGGGGGGTCCATTAACGAATTTGGAAAACGTGCCGCGCCCCACACAGACTCAGATACTAATTATCTCTGTTTTCTCCAGTGCTATATCCAGGCTATAGCGGCTCACGTGATGGAAAGTGTTTATGACTCGGCGCCCCTCCCATGGCCAGATAACCTCCGCACCGTTTCTCGGAAAGCTGTGCACGAAGTCGGAACCACGCTCCGGTCGGTGTACCTGCGGTATGTACGTCACAGAGCGGCGGTATACAGATGACGCACATGCAAGCATGTACTACACGAGCGAGATAGCATGCTGCGCTGCCACACCTCCGACGTGTTACAATCTTCGTTATGGTTTTTTTTTCTTTCGTTAAGATTAACACTCTCGCCCTTCAATCTCTCACGGGAACGCTCGTTAATCTTTCTCCCGGCAAATTCATTAACGCCCGCAGCCAAGGGCGACTACGAGAAAAAAAAATTAAAAACCTTCGGCAAGTTGCGCAGCTGGTGCGTCGCATAGCTCGCTTGCCCTCTCCACCGCCGAAGCTTCCTCGGGAGTTGCAGACTACGCGCACTCAGAACAGATGATGAGCGCTAGCTCAACAGAGAAGGAGGAGGTTGCGGCTCAACGCACGCGCCGCACCACTCTTCGGCGGCGCGGAGCGTTCACACGTGCGTACACACACATAAGCGAGCGAAACGTCCATCCCATCGGGCGAAAGCGAAACAAACAGCTACAAGAGGAACCACACTGCGGGAGGGGAACAGTGCGAGGAGAGAGAGGGAGGACTTGTCAAATGTTTCTCTGACAATGATTTACGCGGCTGTTGCATCGCTCCTCCGTCTCGGCAACTGGGCTGGGCTGGGCTGGTCGCAGTAGGTAGGTAGGTGTGGTTTGTAGAAGAAAAGGCGCCTAATTTCTGCAGCCCGGTCGGGAGCACGGCGCAGCGCCTCGCAGTGAGAAACGCGATTGAAGAGCGGAGAGGAGGAACGGAGAGGACCAAAACAGACACGCACATACACACACACACGGCTGCAAGATTTCCCCCGCCGCGTGTGCTAGCTGCGTGAGTGCGCGCCTGTTGCGCACAGTCGGCAGGCAGCCGAGCGGCCGAGCTGTCCGTGCGTGTGTGTGCGCGTGTATGCGTGCACCACGTGACCCCGGCGGTCAACCCAATCAAGCTCCTCCACCGGCGGGCGATGGAGAAGCGCAAAAACAAGCGGAGGCGCCTAGCTCATTCCACGGCCGAAGCATAGGGGCAGCAGCCGGCGGAAAGAAAGTGACGAGCGACACAAGCATAGAAACAAAAGTGCGAAGATGAAGCGAGTAGCAAGAAGGAAGGGAGGGGGTTCGGAGCAGCTAAGCCCGGCTGAGCTGCTGCTGCTGCTTCGCAAGCGTGGCCGCGAAAGAGGAGCGGAAGAAGAGCGTGCCGGCAAAGCCGGGCGAGCATCGCGAAGCGCGGCAAACTCGGTTTCCTCCCCGCGTGGCAGCAGCAGAGACCGGCTGCGGGGCAAGATATTCGGCGGCATTTCTTCGGAGGCGCCAGCCAGGCAGGCAGGCAGACTGCGCGCGACGCGGAGGAGGTGGCGGCCGGGGTGGGTTGGTTCCTTGGGGGACTCAACTCCTACCCCCCTCCGGCGCTTTCCCCTGCTTCGTCGGCCCCTCTACGCCGCGCTTCGCTCGCTCCTCGACCAGACCAGACCAAGAAGAAGCCCCCCCATACAGAACCGTATCCTCCTTTTGTTTTAAGGATCATTGCTTGGTCAACTTTCCTTGCGCAAACTACAAAAAGAATTGGACAAGGCTAATAATACCACATACAGAACACATGAGCGCAAATGTGGCTCACATTCGCGCTCATGTGTTCTGCATGCCTGTATATGTCATTCTTATATGTGTACAGTTACATTTGCGATCATGTATTCTGTATGTCTTTCTTAGCTGTGTCCAGTTATTTTTGTAGTTTGCGCATGGAAAGTTCATCGTGCTTAACCAACTATCCCATTGTGAGGTTTTTCTTAACATTATTGCTTCTTTACCGCACTAACGCGCCTTCTCTTTTCCTCCGTTTTCACTCGCGCTCTACGCCAGCCCCAAACGCTCCGAGAATCTCTGACCTGCCTCCGTCGCTCCCGTCTCACTTCTGGGCTGAGGAGGCAACTCTGTAGCGAGCGCCCGCTCGCCTGACCAACGCTCTACGCAAGCTCGATCGGTCTTGAGCCGGCGCCGTAAAAATGAAACTGCGTCAGGGCGCGAGATTCGTCGATAAGGCGAAGGTTCGGAGGCGAAATCAAGACGAGACGGCGCCATCGTAACACACGTAGCGTTTGTACTACGCACACATACGCACCGGTGAAAGAGGAAGATTTGGGGAAGGGGGGGGGGGGTGATGCTACGTAGACTTGTTCATGACCTCATCTTAACCGACTGCCCCCTCCTTTTTAAAGTTTATTAGCTTCCTAAGCGTCGCGTATACCTTCCTGACACAGTCTTAGCAAATAAAAACGAAAGGCTTCAAACAGACCCCCGGTAAAAGACGAACTGAAAGCGATTCATCGAGTTGGTCTGCTGAGGCTGAGTCTATAAAATGGGCAGCCCAGCATTTTTCAAGAAACAATTAACCGGAAGAGTGAGGGAGAGAGTGAGAGAGAGAGTTAAACGTTATTTGTGTTAGTTTCTTCCCACATTGCTGTACGCATCCGTCTATATTTCACATGTGCCTGCTAATAAAAAGAAATTGTCTTCCTTGATTTTCCAGTGGTGTTATTAGCTACAACAATTCCTGTGCCTGCTGTCTGTCGGCTCTGCCCTTCAAGCCCAATACGGCTTTGGTAGACCAATTTTGCATTGATGCTCTTACAAGATGTTAATAAAGAATCAGAATCGCGTTAAAACGTTTTTTGACCAGGCTATTTACGCCTTGAGGTGAGCGGCCACCTCATTCCAGGTAGCCTTGGGCTTGGGCCAAGCCCTAAAACCAGCCGCGCTAAAAGCGCGAAGTCGAAATATTTCTCATATCCTCTCTATTTCGCGCAACACATCCATCATTCATTCCCGGCTTAACGAACTCAACGACCCGCCCCAGTCTTTCTCGCCGGAACAATTAAAATTTTCCATCCTGTCGCGTCACGCCCCCTAGTCTCGCGCAACGTTGCGAGAAAGCCCGTCGTTGTCTACAGCAGCATCGGAATTGTTTTTTTCGCGGGAATATCGTTGCCACCTTTTTCCAACAATACGAGCAATTTGCGCCGCTATCTATCACGGCTATTGGGCGTGTTGGGAACCGCCACCTGTTCTACATCGGCAAACAATAAAAGGCACCGACGCGTGACCTTCTACTACTTCTTTCTTTTTTTTTTTCTTTTTGAGTTAGTGACCTTCCGGTAGTACGAACGAAGGGGAATTGTTAATTGTCTGTTGATTTCGTTGGTTGTGACCTTCCGGCAAACATCATCCACGCAAGTGAACTACAAGAAAGAAGGAAAAAAAAGTGCTTAATGGTGTTTTATACAGCTAATGGAAGCAGCGTGCTTAACGCCCTTCGACGGGCAAATGAGTTTTGCCCTTCAGTAAAATTAAAAACCTGCATGGACAGCTCAGAGTGTTCACACGTCTTCGTGCCCGTCGTCTGCTGAGTAGTAGTCTGCAAACAAGTGGCTCGAACTGCGCGCACCACACGGTACACACTTTTAACAGCGCTGTTTAAAAGTGGCGTCTTATCCATTATGGAAAGTTTCCTATACTCTTCCATACGAATGTATGTTCTATCCTTTTGGTGTCGTATCATCGTAAATGAAAGCAAGTACCAAGAAACGTCTGCTAAAACCAAGCCATCTTTTGTCTTCGCTCAAACACAGCGATGCTAGATGTCGCCGTTATGTCGACTAACGATGCCAGCGCTTCAAACAAATTCTGTTGAATGATTTCTGGGGTTTTACTCACCAAAACCACGACACAATAAGGAACGCCGTTGGCTGGGGACTTCAGACCACCTGGTGTTGTTTTTAAAATGGGCCTAAACGTCTAAGTCCACGGTGTGTATTTGCATTTCACCCCGATCTAAATGCGGCCGCCGCGAATCAAACCCGCGTTCTCGAGCTTTATAGCAGCACAATACCTTATAGCCATAAGCCACAACGGCAGGTATAGGTAGCAGGTTCGTCTACCTCCGATTCCGGTTGGTCATATGAGCTGCCACCCGGCGCACTCAGCCCCGCTTCTTGTATTATCTCATGGAGGCGATCGGCATCTTTTATCGTACAAAAGATGCACGGTATCGTCCAGCCAGACGACTCATGCATCGATAAGGCAAGATTACATGTATAGTTACCCGAGCGGGTGCGGCACGACGTCTACAACTGCTTGAATGCATGCTGCAGTCATAAGAAAGAGCGACAGAGGTACAATGGCCTCCGACGGCATTTAAGTATAAAGCGATTACGGTGAGCTCTGCATGCAGTAATGCCCGCACTTAGTGCGGGCAATCGGAGAGCTCCCGCGCAGAGAAACTTCCGAACCCTTTCTCTGCAACACACGGGAGCAAGAAGCGCTGCCCCAAGTCACACCCTGTAATATCGACGCCGAGAATCTCTCTCGTTCAATCTGCATACTCTTCAAAAGGTCGACGACACGAGTACCACCACCAGCACAACGACACAACATCGAGTAGGGGAGGTACTTGATGCAACGTGCCATATCGTTTCACACAGGCAGGCATCTTGGAGCGTGCAATACCCTCTTGCGTAATTATCATAATCATCATAACTGCATGCCAATACCGCGCGTATAATAAACTCGCCTGCACAGAATACCCGTGTAAGTACACGTGGCTACAGGCACTCTGGAGCGATATAAGCAACCCCCTCGTTCCCCTCTGAAGCAGGAAGGGAGAGAGAGGGGAAGGGGGCTTCTTTTCCAAAGCTAGAAGCGAATTAATGATTCCGAGCGACATGCATATGGAAATACAGGCCCCGTGGCGTCCGTGGCTCCCGTGCCGAGAGAGCGTGCGAGCGCGCATTAGAGCGGGCCCTGTTTACAGCTTTCGCTCGGATGAGTAGCTAAGGTTGTGATGGGGGAGCGGGGGGGGGGGGGGGGGGGAATGAGGGCGCAGGGGGAAGCATGTATATGTCCACAGAAGGGAACGCCGAAAGAGGTCCTAGTATCGCCGGTCCAGCGCGTACCTTCACTCCGAGGGGTAGGCCACACCCACCCTCGCTGTGCGGCAGGGAAGGTGACTGCTGCGAACAGTGTCCTCTCGTTACAGGTTTGCCTGCAGAGACCGTGTTCCTGCCTATGCAGGTCCGACAGAGCGACGCACGGCGGCGTGTTTTATAGTATGTATAAGGCGCCCGTAATGACCGCTCGACGAAGAAACAGCCGAAAAGATCAAGACCTCCCGGGCATGAAAACGGAAGGGGGGAGGCTCGAGCGATGCCACCTAGCATCGCATGCAGCGCCAACAGCACAGTATGCGTGGCGGCCAGTCAATGATCCCACCACCGCGGCTCGTTACCGGTGCCCGAGCGAGTTCGCGTATATATCTGCCGACATAACGCGATGATAATGACCGAGAGAGAGAGAGATGATTGGATGACGATGAGGCAAGATGGCGCTCCACATCGGCCCTTGCTTACGTAGAATGCAAGAGACCGCCGTCCAGACCAGTGTATAGACCAGTTCTGCAGACCTGTTGCCTGCTAATCAACGGTTATCGTTCACGTATAGGCCAGCGAGCAATGGAACTATAGGTGACGCTGTTCTCGACAAATTGAACTCAGTTTGTCGGGACTCAGGCAAGCGCTTACACGGAGCCCCGCTTAACTTAAGGCTGTACAAACCATGACGTCAGAGGACTCGTATCGGCTACATAACGCAGCCAGAAAGCCACGCACATAAGTTTCATCGTGACACCACCAATCCATACCGAAAAACGTACAACACGCGACTCACTTATCATTACGCGGTGTACAAAATGCATAAGCGTTAGTAGTTAACGCACCCGCCGCAGTGTTCAAGTGGTTATGGCACTCGACTGCAGATCCGAAGGTCGCGGGATCGAATCCCGGCAGGGACGGCCGGATTTCGATGGAGGCGAAATGCCAGAGGCCCGTGTACTTTGATTTAGGTGCACATTGAAGAACCCCAGGTTACCGAAATTTCCGAAGCTATACCACTATATATACGGCGTCCCTCATAATCGTATCACCATTTTGGTACGCAAAACCCCAACTATTATATTAATTAGTAGTTAACGCAATATACGCGTAATAAATTATATGGCATGTCTAATACCAGTGTCACACGACCCACTGCTGATCGCGATCAAGCCATATCGGGATCAGATCTCTGAACAATGATTGGCTCCCTTCCACGTCTTGCGTAAAGGAGCTAATCACGATTAACAAATTCTATCCGGATCAGGCCCGATCGCGATCAGAGGCGACGGTGTGACACCGGTATAAACACGTTTATCGTAATCTTTCCAATGCCGTCCGTTGTCAAGCCAAAAGGAACCTACAAGCTACAAGTATATGATGACAGCAACGAGAGACGAGCGCGACAAGCTTCAACAGAATTAAGAAGAGGACTGCAAAAGAGGAGATTCTTAACATACAGTCAGTCGATCGTATTGCGTCGCGCTGGCTTTCAAGAGAGAGAGAGACAACGCAGCACTCGTGACGTCGGGTATAAAATAGCATTGAGTGGGGAGACAAAGGGCGAGACAAGAAAGAAGACGTAGAGTCTGCTTGCCGCCGTGAGAGAGAGAATGAGATGAGTAGGACGAGAACATCCGTAGCCCAGTTTAGCAAGCGGCGGTCCCGCGCCACCACAGAGGCGACGGGATGCGATGCGCCGTTGGCGGCGTCGGCATTACCGCACTGTCTGCGGTCCGTCTTTCATATAGAAATAGTGCTCTATAAAAAGAGTGGCCAGCCATCCCTTACCCCTTGTCTCCGCACGATGTCGGTGGGCGCGCGCCCGCGAAGGAGGGATAGAAAAGTCGTCGAGCTCTGCTGCGCGGGGGAGACACTGCAAGCTTCCTTCCTTATTCTAAGAAGCGAGCAAACAACAGCCGTGTTCAATAGGTCAGTTCGATTAGTGCATTACCATAAATGCTGTCCCCACCTTTCGCACGCATTCTACAGGAATGCACACTATGGGCAACGTATGAGAACACACCACTTGATTGGCGCGTGACGCAAGGCGCCAAAACGAACCGAAACATGAACAAACTATCAAGTGTTATCTTTTTGTTTATCATTGTCCCGTCTTTCCATCGTTTTGCGCTGCGCTTGCATATATTGCATGGTGGTGACGATTAAAGCATTGTTGTAAGTCAGCGCTGTTGTTTGTGGTTCCTCTTCTCTTGTGCTCGCGTCTTTTGCGCTGTTTTTCTTTCCGCTATGTCGTACCAACACGCCCAAGCATCCACTTTAACCTCTTTCAGAGAACAACGATCAAACCACACGTTCACCTACCGGCGGAGGGCTTATCTACGTATACGTGGTAAAGAAGTGTCGCCCTCTTAACACCTTTCGAAAGGCAAACGTTACGAAGACGAGACCGGCGAGAGAAAGGCACTCGGTGGGAAAACAAAAAACAAACAAACAAAGAAATGAAGGCAAAGAGGAAAAGAAGAGTGTCCTGGGCTAAAGAGAACGCGCAAGTTGTGAACAGAAAAAAAAAAAAAAGGTTCGAGCCAGTCTAGTCACGGCCGCGCTCATGCAGAGAAGAGCGCGCGCTGGGGGTGGAAGGAGGGGGGGGGGGCAGTTTTCACCGCTGCAAGGAAAAAAAAAAAAAAAAACCTGGAGGACAGAGTAAAAGGAGGCAGGCAGGCAGGGCCGGTGCGCAGGAATCTCCAGAATTAAAGAGGAAACTGTGAGGAGGAAAGACGCCTCTGGAGGCAAGGCAGCCCAGGGGCCCGCAGAGAGCCTGTAATCTACTGCTCGCACTGCGGGGCACAGTGAAACAGCTAAAGCCCCCCCCCCCCCCCACCCCCCGACATGCACCCCCCTGTGTCCCCCTCTCCCTCCTTCCGATCGAGAAGGCACGGCCGACGCTCTCTCCTACTACCTCATATGGGCAGGCAGGCCGGCAGGAAACCGTCGCTTTACCCGCCTCTGCCTGCCCCCCCATCAGTGTAGAAACAAAACGTCCGCGGCAAAACTGGACGAGCGAGGGAAAGGGAAATGGGGGGGGAAGGCGCGCGAAATATAAACAGCTAGACGACAACATGCGGCGCCTCATCCCGCCCGCGGCGTGATATAAGGAAACAGGACGCTTACGACACTGCTGCCGACGCAGCAGAGTAGGGAGAGAAGTACGACTAAAGAAAGAAGAAATTGGGAGAAGAGAGAAGGCGCTCGGATGGCCGGGGGAGAGGGGGCATGTTACAAATGATGGCTTGTAAGGAGGCGCATAACCACCGCTCTGTGACCGCCTGCCTTCCACGTTCGAATGGCTCGGGGGGGCAGCGGGGACGAGGCCGCTGGGCTGCCCCAGCCCCGAGATCGGGGTGTAGTGTACATGCATGGATAGAAAGCGTCAGGTGAACGACAAGATTCAAGCGGCGCCAGGCGCCGCCAGCGCTGAGCCGATTATTCGGTTGCCTTTTAGTGCTGCCACTCAGTACAGTAAAAGGCTCCCAAGAGTACAGACGTTTGGCCTAGTTGGTTCGGTGCATCCAAAGACGCCGTAGCGCTGAAAAGACAGGGACATAGGAAGACACTGGACGTACGCCACTAACGTTGGTGCACCTAGAATACGGAGATCGGACCGTATCTACTTATGCCGTAGTAATATAAACAAATGAAGTACAGCTTTTAAAGAAAACGTCTTCCTGGTCTCTATCCATCCACCTTCTGTGCGGGTACGATGAAGATATCCACGAAGATTTCTGAACGAAGTCAGCCAACGTACTTCACCGCGTACTACCAGCAACGGCGAACTGTTCACTAATGTAAGCTTACCTTAGCTATGCGCCGTCATAACAGAACAGTTATAACGGTTCCCAATTCTTGTGTCTGTGGAGATGACGTTGAATCTGTAACGCCGATATATTACACGTGTACGTGCTAAAAACTACCTAACGACGTGGTAAAGAAACGACGGGAACATCTGTACGCTCTCGTTCAAGATGGCCGCCACGGGCGCTTTTATGTCTTGTCTTTTTCCGATGACAAGACTGAGCAGGACACCCAGCTCGCACCAGAAGGGCGCTCGACGCCGACACAACTATCCCAAACCAGAGCAAACTGCGGCAGTGTTTTCTTTTTTGTGTGTGTGGAGCGAGGGGGCGAGGCTCATCCGCGCTGGGCCGCATCTTCGCAACAACCTCCAACATCCTCCCTCCACCGGGACGATAAATGGAGCTCTTCCCCGAAAAATAAAAGACTCCGCGTTCCCCCACCATCCTGTCTTCTCCTCCTCCCTTCCTCCATGCGCGTTATACGAGCGTTCGCTGTTCTGCAGCGTGTACGTTGTGCGCCGCTTGCAGCCTTCGCACATCGTTTGCTGGCACACCAATCTCCTCCCCCTTGAACGATGGGCGGTGCAGAAGAAGAAGCAGCAGCGGCGGCAACAGCGTGGAACAGCTCACAACATACACACACAACGCCAACTAGCGCGGCAAGCGGTCCCTTTTGTTTTAGCGGCGTGCTCTTTCCTGCCCCCTCTCTTCCCATCTTTCTCTCTTTTTTCCTAGTTTTTTTTTCACTCGCAATAGCCCTATTTTATCGCGAGCTTTTTAAGAGTTCCTGAGCACCAGTTTCCTTTTTCTTACTTTTTGCCCGGCATACACGTACAACCGAGCTAAGGCCGACGTATATACACCCAGCAGTAAAAGTTCACGGGACGTGGGCTCCAGTGCAAACGCGAATTCCTGGTCCGTTAGTGCGTGACGCTTCTAACCACACGGGTAGCTGTAGAGATTGCAGCATCTACAACAGGCAGGAACATTTTAATTTTGAAGCGATGTTCCCAAACGAGGCTGGAACACAGCTTAGTCGAAAATTTCGCGTCCCGCAAAACTTTTGCCTCAAATATCTCTTTTCTTTCTCTTATAATAAATCTGCCTCTCTCTCTCTCTTTCTCGTTACAGATTTCAGTGTACTTCGTTTATTTCTCGCCCATTCGTTTCCTACGGCTAAGGTGAGAATTAACAAAATCGACACCTTTTTTTTAATTTTTATTTCGCCCCCATCGAAATGCTGTCGCCATGGCTAGTCATCGAAGTGCTGTCACCATCGCTAGAAGTTGAAGCCTCATACTCGAGGTTAGCTAGTCGACACTTTGGCCGGCCGTGAGCAAGGACCACACCAACCACATCCGCGTATAAAAGTCTCTTTGGGTCCCCTAGAAACCGCGCAAGCGTAGGCAACCAGAAAGACAGAAGACGAAAAAAAAAAAATCGTGGACCGCGAAAGGTTCTCCCGTGCCACGCGCGGCCAATGTCCGAACTATCCGCGAAAGAGCGCGCGAAGATTTAGTACAAAAAAAAAAAAGAACTCAAAAGAATGATTGCCTTCGTTAGACATGCGGGCGCCTAATGAATTGCGGCGGCGGCGGTGCGAGTATGTCCTATACGGGACAGCGGCACCTGCGCAAGAAAAAGGGAAATTATAAAAAGAAAAAAAGTGAGGAGCGAAGAAAGATGGTTTCTCCACGCCCTCCAGCCAAAAGGAGGGGGCATGTACAACGCTGTTAGGAGGATGCGCGGGCTTCCAAGTGAAAGCGCAGCGAACGATCCTCGGTAATTCCGTCGAAGAAGGAAAAATCCCGAGCCCGGCTGCGAAGTGAGGAGGGAGAAGACGGTCTATGAAGAGAAGATAGCGCGCGAAGAGTCCACGTCCTTGTTTTTGCTGACGTCTAAGCAAGGATTTATCTGCCCCCAAACCTAAACGTTATCGTCGTGATGGTGATCGTCATCAACGATAACATAACCGGCTTGCTTGCCTGCTTTCTATCGCGGCCCCTCCTCTCCTATAACTCACTCGTTCATTCGTTTCTGCCTCCTCAGCCATATGAGAAGGACTCTGGCCATATCTGCTCAAGAAGGCACGAGGTACAAGACTAATCGTCCCGCACGCACACACACACGCGCGCACACACACACACACACGCGCGCGCGCGCGCGCACGCACAAAGGTGTACAATCTAAATGCCATCGTTATGACCACCACTAACATTACCGGTGCGCTTTCCACTGCTCTCTCTCCGCCCTTCCGCCCATCGTACAGGACAGGAACGTAGAAAGAAACCTAGACAAGGTATGGAACAGTATGCCTATAAAAAAGCGAAAGGCAATGTAGGGGGGGGGGTGGAACTTCATTAGAGTCGGGATCCATCATGTCGCCATATCACGTCCACTGATCTTGGCGTCTCCGACGCCTCTGAGGCGCTCCGCGTCTTGTCTGCCCTGCCCTACCCAACTCCGAAAAACTGGCTTTACCCCCCCCCCCTTTTCTCATTTGCCCCCCCCCCCCCCCCGCCCCCCCTTCCTTCTTCCAATACCGCTCCTCCGTTCCACTCACTCCCAGTCCCGGCCGCATTAACAATCCTCCTCGATCCGACGTCGCTGCCTTATACATGTATATATACATACACACGCGGTCATCATCTCGAGCGACGTCGTCATTTCCCTACAAACCTGCTCGTCAGCTTTTAATTGCAACTCCTCCCCCCCAAAAAAAGAGAACGCAAGAAAACTGCCGCGTGAAAGAGAAAAGCATCGCGGGGTAAGAAGAAGTGAAAAGCATGGCAGGGTAAGAAGGAACAAAGCGAGGTAGGGCCCGTACTGGACCTTCCTCTTCTTCCTCCTCCTCTCCACAAGGGGGCATTTCAGTCTCCCTGGGCGCGTACATACATAAATCGCTCATCTGCCTTCTTCCCATCCGATCCCTCGGCGCCGCTCCAATGCCTCCAGCCACACGCGTATAAGGTAATGGCGTCGGTAATGGCGTCGATGATAATTTCTGCACTCGTCTCAGTACGCGCGCGCGCATGCGCATAAATATATACCGCTGCGCCGCGTCGCGATGGACGAGCGGTGCAGCAAGAGCGAGGCGGCGGTGTAATGGCGCTTTCCTCTCCTTCGCTGAATGTGTATACGATTATAATGACGATGACGGAGGACACGACGGGCGCCAATAAGGCGCCATGAGCTGCATAGTTTAATGCAACTCGATCGTTCTTCCCGAACGCCTCAACACCGTTCGCCTCTCGGATCAAATCGTCTTACGAAAGGACTGCCCCGTTATTAAAGTGTACTGCGAACGCAATTTTTTTCTTGAAGCCGTGAAACAACGCACTATGGAGTTGGTCGTGCCCGACGGCTTTCAGTGTGCGTCCCTTTAAACCCAAACAAGGGAACTATAACATTTCATTAAAGAAGGACCTAACACGAACGGCAAGTATAATGAGCCAAGCGTTTACTTTGCCCGTACTACCAAATCGCAAGGCTATAATTCGTACCTGCTGCGTCCTGTGAAATAATAGCAAGGACTCTGATAGTGAACGCTCGCACATCACAAGGCAGCGCAGCGTTCTATATATGTACATGGGTAATGTTTTCTTGCCACTTTCAACGTTTTTTCACATCATTTTTTTATTACTCGAGAGCCCATTGAATTAAACGAAAACGCATACAGAGAATGCTCTGGCGTTCAAAATTATTGCCGCATCGCAACGATATGGAGTCCTGTGCAATGCATCGCTTTTGAATCAGGTATACCAGCTGTTTGGGGCTTGAAAAACCGTTCCATTATTATTAAACGCTTGCCTTGTGAAATAATAATAATAATAATGCTACGACCTCCACCAACACCTCCACCAAATTGTCAAGACGTTTATTAACGGGGACTCGGCGACGGCGCACGGCAGCGACAGTCAAAGCGGGGCCGACTCTCTGCACGAGGAGCGTGCTCTCAGAGAAGAGGACGACCCACTGGAAGGCGCTCGAGAGGACGACCCATTACTCAGTAGGAACGCTTCGCTACAAATAATAATAATAATAATAATAATAATAATAATAATAATAATAATAATAATAATAATAATAATAATAATAATCCACACAAAGCCCAACCTCGCAATCAATGCGTCGACTTTCCGCAGCTCGCGCTGTCAGCGATGAACGCGAAAGAAAAAGAGCGCATGACGACGGCAGTGTATCTAGCAATCGATGTAGTACTCAACTTCGCCCGGGCTGGACGAACGCACGCACTGAACGACAAAACGCTCGGCGCGCTAAGTGCACTTCGGCCATCACGCCCTCTTCACACGGCTGAGTGGACACCTCGCGCTAAATGCCGCCGGCGAGGAAAAAAAAAAGAAAGAAATCTGCGTCCCCCGCCAAAGTCGTATCCGTAACGATAACGGCTGCACTGAACGACGTATCAAAACAAAAAAAGAAAAAGAGGAAAAGACAGTGGAGTGGGTCACCTACATACAAAAAGCCTCTCGCAACTCGATTTTCAAAGAAAGGCCCCGCAGAAACAACCCACGCCTAAGTGCCTCCGTGAAAAACTACTGGCGCAGTGCAAGTTATAACGAAAGCGACGGCGCATAATAGTTACGCAAGTAGTTTGTTAATGAGTAAAGAAAGGGCAAAAAAAAATGATATGAATAAGAAGCACTGTCTCCCGGACAGAGATCGGAGGACAGCTGCTTGCATCACAGCTAGACGACGCGCAACGAACGAGTTTCGATAAAACGCATGCTTGCCTCGACAACCGGCAATCGCCACAAGCACACAAGTGAAGACTTTATTTTTCTTTCTTTCTCTCTCTCTCTCACACACACAAACGCTACGCGAGAGAATCGAGCAAGATTATCGCATATCACCGCATCCCCGTTGCCATGGAAACACGGACGTCAGAGCGCGAGGTAGACGCTCAAATGAGTATGCGCCGTTTTCCAGACATAACAACCGCAAATATATCATTCCTAAAGCGACGCAATTGTGCGACGCAATGACCGTCCCCCTCTCCCCACTTTCAGCTTTCCGTGTCACTTTTAGTCCAGAAGTCGAGCAAGTAATTTAATTATTAATATTCCGTGTGTTGCCGCGCTTGCAGACGACAGAGAAGTCGTACAGACGTCAGATAAATCGTACAGTGGACAGATAAATCGCACAGACGACAGAGAAGTGGGGCAGATGTCAGATAAAGCGATCGTACATGCGACAGATAAATCGTACGGATGACAGATAAATCGTAAAAACGAGAAGTGGCACTGACGACATATAGATAGTATACAGACGACATCTAAACCGTACAGACGACAGAAAAGTAGTACAGACGACAGATGAATTTTACGGACAGCAGATAAATCGTACGGACGGCAGATAAATCGTACGGATGACAGACGTCAAAATCGCTTCAGGTTGCCTGTGGCCTCCATAGCGCTGAATGTAACTGTACGTTGGCACGCAGTATACACAGCAATCCAAGTATGTAAGCCCGTAACGACGGTACATATACATCCGTAGCGGTCATTCGTGCACGTATACACGCGCATAAGTCACGCATAGGCATCTGCGTAGAAACAAAAAGGCTTCCTGGAACTCACTCGCGCTGTTGACTTTTCCGGAAAGGCAAACGGCACAACGCGTTTTGAGAGTCAAATCACGCCGAAGGCGTATATCAACGAGTCTTTGCAATACATACATAAGCGTGATAGAACGACGGAACGGTGCGCTCTTACATCTGTACACAGTACAATGGCGCATTAGCGGTTTTCGCTGTAAACAACAACATCTAACGACTTTGCGTAGCACAAATGCATGGTCTTGCGGCCAAGAAAGTGGCGCCCTTGAAAGTAACGGCGGCGTTCATTTCCGCCCCGAACAACCGAGAATGTGGGGGACATAAACGCCACCATTACGAACCCAGGGGCAGGTAATAAAAGGGCCTGTAGAACGACGCGAAGGTATAGATGTCATAACAATAAAGGAAAAACGCTATAGAACGAATAAAAGAACGTTTAGTGTGGACTACGTCAGCGTTGTTATTACGACGTGTTTGCGAGGTAAGGAAGAAAGGGGGGGGGGGGGGAGCAAACGATCAAGGACCGAGTCCTGCGTATAGTAAGAGGAGGTGAAAGGGATATTACATTATCCTACGGGTGCAACCACTCCCCGTAACTGCCGACGACTGCGCGGCGGCAAGCTAAGCGTTGACGAGCGCTGCGCTGACGCGATTCGGCTTCTTGCTCGTCAGAGAGATACGTGTACATTCAGAATGCAGAGTGCAGAGAATCATGATGATTCTCTGCACAGACATCCCGAGGCCGCGAGACAGTGTTTTTTTTATTTTTATTTTTTTAACATTCGCTTTTCCTTCTTTCGTTCTTCAAAAGCGCGTCAAGAGAGCGCAATCGGAAGGCGTTCGTGTACGAGTAAAAGCCAGGCATAATAATGGTCCCTCACCACCGCATGCATACACATCGGACGCACGCACGCACACCCACATCACGCGGCGTGGCGCGAGCGACGTCGGGGGTGAAAAAAAAAAAGAAGAAAGAAAGAAAGAAACGACGCCCATGGCGCGTGGACAGTTCCCAGAAGGCTTAATAAGTAACAAAGAAACGTGCAGTTAGGAAAGAAAAGAAGAGCCCTGTCCGGATGCGCACCTTTCAGCCAGCGCGCAACCGTATCTCCACAGCCATTACTTTATATACGCTGTGTGAAGACGGCTCGTCGTGATTTTTGACGCCCACCTGTAGTTTCGTCGCGTTGTGCAAAGCACTCAATGGAAGGAACTATACGTAGAGTGTACTACGTCACACAGGCAGCAGAAGCAGGGGTGCGTACAAAAGCCTCCTCTGACGGAACGTTTCTATCTGACAGTATATTGTGTCTCTCGGGATATCTGGTGGCGATCAGGTCTCCCGCAGAGTTGGGAACTTCTTTTGGCGCGCGCGACACCGATAAAGAGGAGTTCTGACACACACACACACACACACACACACACAAAATCGCAACTAAGAGAGCCAGCATATTTTATATTTCGCAATTCCTACATAAGCAGTTTACATGAATCTTAGGCCATGACATAAATTATTACAAAAGCCCTTCGGACACGTAAAACAAATATATAGTTATCGACGAAAATTCGTGCATTCGACCATGACACCGAATTCGTTCACGCAGTTAGAACTTAGAACACATACAGAAACGCAAAATAAGAGAAAAACACGGCAATGAGGAAGCGCAAATGGTGAAACGTGATCACGGTTTGCTCGATAAAGCACCAGCTCGCAATCGTCGAGCACAGATTTATGACTATAATACCAAGAAACATCAACCGAATCGACGTCTTAACACGTCAGGAAGACGCACGAGCGCGCGCATATCGCGCTTCCAAAATGCCGGAACAGCCCCCTAGCGACATCGAATCGACACGGTCGAATATCGTACCGCATTATATACACTCGATTCACCCGCATCGAAGAAACTACAGAGAGATATAAGAGAAAGCCTTCTAGCGCTCACCACAGCTACGATCCATATCGCGTACTGACGAGACGCTTGCAAACGCGATTTGTCATCGATCACAACCAAAGCGGAAACAACGGAGAGCAGCGCCGCCGTGTTATGCATGCATCCGGTTGGCGGTGGTGTCTTGTCCTCTAGACCAGCCATTAAGAATGAGAGACAGCGCGGCCGAACCGATATAAAGAACGTCCCGCGCGAGCGCGCGAGGCTCATTTCTTCTTCTTTTTCTTCCGCATCATATCGCGCGCGTGCGCATCATCTTCACGCTTCAAACGTCGCTATTGGGTGTCTGCCTCCGAACGCGCCCGATGCAGGATTGAGAAAGCGACTCGCTCTTCCACGAAATCTCCATCGCTTTCTTCGGCCCTTGCCTCTCTAGCTTTCTCTCCCCCTCTCCCTCACAAACACACGCACGCACGCACACCGCGCACACACAGCGACTGATGAAGGCCGGTCGAACGGCCGCAACGTTAGTAAACGAATTGTTTTGCTTTATATATATATATATATATATATATATATATATATATATATCGTAAGTGCGAGGCTTTTCTGTCGATGCGAGCGACTCTTCGATTCGCAGAAGCGCCGAAGCGTGGCACCCCGGTTTGAAAAATGGGGCCGCTACGCGGCGTGATGCATGCGTGAAGACCCGAGAACAAGGCCCGGCAGGGAAGGCAGTCCGGAAAGAGCCACCGAACGAATGCCGACCGAAGCCACGAGTTGTGTGTATATGTATACGTATACGCCTGTATCGGAAGCGTCTTTATAACGAAGTTCTCGGGCACTTCGAAACAGTTCGGTTCGTGATGTTTCGTGATACTCGTAGTAAAAGCTCGCGCACAGTATAACGATCGCAGTACAGTACAGCCGGGACACGTATAAGGAGTCATTCGTTCGTTACACAGGTGCTTTCGTTGTATAGAGGCGTTCACGGTGCGCTGGAACCACGATCGTGGTTGGTATAGAGGGCTCGATTCCCGGAGGCCACGCATTTTGGTGGGGAAACACGGCATGTAATAAGGGAACAAAAACAAAAAACGCGACTCGATTGGGGCTCATTGAGTTAGCACGTTAATGAACGAAATGACGAAAGTGAAAATGCGAGTGTACAGTATAGAGACAAGAGAACATCCGAAAGTTCGAGCCCTAAATTTAAGCATTCAGCCACGCACGTTATTTTTGTTTTGCTTGTTCTAGCAGCGCCATCGAGTCCGAAAGTTACCGATTCGAATTATAGTTGTTCGTCTATAAATATCACCGCCTTCAATAAAAGTGCCAGCCATTCTCATTTCCTTAGAGACACTAGTTTGGAAATACGACCTGTTTAATAAGCGAGAAAGTCACGCGTACGCCCTTCTGGCGGTCATTCCCGATCACTCACGTCTGAGGCGACAGCAAACGCAATCGACGGCCACACACGCATGGACCGAAACGGAATTAAAGAATAGACTGAAAGCAGACTCGTCCCTCTGTCGTCCGTGCACCAGCCGCGAAAGTGCCCAGAGACAGCTTACATAAGGCCGGACGCGTCCGCAGAAAGAAAAGAAAGCGCGTCTCTCTAAACAGGTCTTCACCAGCGGACTCCTCCCAGTCTTAAATTAGCTGTCGCGTCAACCCTCTCTTGCCGACACCTTCGCGACCAGCAAAACACGGTCTTTCGTGTGGCATCGTCCGAGAGACTCGCGCCAGACGGACGCCTCCGCTGATTTTATATAGGTGCTTGCCGGTAGGTGCACCCTTCAAGACGGTGTCGGTTTATGCCTCGCCGTCTCGCCGAAATTTGGCAAGCGTACGCTATTAAAAGCGAAGAATTCGCGATTGCCGATAAGAAACTAGACTATCAGGGTCGCATCTTTTTTTTTTTTTTCTTTAGCAGCCCGACTGTAAACATATGTATATAAACTGCACCATGCGTAGGAATTGTCAAGACACGTGTTTTTTTTTTTTTGTCTATCTCTGTTACTCCGCCGTTTCCCTCTGCCACTTGCGTCCCCCCTCCCCTTCCCACGAAATTTTTTTCTTTTTCAATTTTACATGTACATAAGTACATAAGAACGCGGCGACACAACGGTACGGTATAATAATTTTTAACATCTGGGATTTTACGTCCCAAAGCCACGATATGATTATGAGGGACGCCCTAGTGGAGGGCTCCGGAAATTTTGACCATCTGGGGTTCTTTAACGTGCACTAACATCGCACAGTACACGGGCCTCTATAGCATTTCGCCTCCATCGAAATGCGACCGCCGGTGCCGGAATCGAACCCGCGACCTTCGGGTCTGCAGTTGAGCACCGTAACCGCTACCACACCGCGGCGGACAAGACTGTCTAATATGAACCTTATCCAATCAGACCGATTCGCCAGCCTGTTTGCCTTCCCTGACCGGCAATCCCCGAATACAGATTCGGCCACGCCACGTAGAATTAAGCGAGACTGCCCGCGCGCAATATAAAAGCAGCAGGGTGCATGCGCGATGGAGGTGGCCACAGCCGCGGCAAAACGAAACGTCTAGTAAAGTAAAAAGCAAGTAAAAGATAAGAACATGAAGAGAAATAGAAATGGCGGCGCCGGGTGATGCTGCAATGGCGCGTCGCGTTCCAACGTTGCAACGCTGCAGTGAGAAGAGAAAGAGAGGCGTCATATGGACGGCCTCTTCTTCTCTCCGCTTGCCATATTCTGCGAGCGTATACGTTTGTTACTTGCTTTTGCGACGCATGCAAAAGCGAGTGCTTTTCCCTTTTTTTTTTTTTCTTCGTTCGGGAGTGCTTCTCGGGTGGGGTGGGGCTCGCCAAAAAGACGGCCACAATTTATCCGCACGCTCCGCAGGTGCTCGCTTTGCCCGCTTTCTTTTCTTTCCGTCGACCTGTACGCGCGCAGCGGCGGAGAAGCCAGCGGGACGTCTCACCTCTGTGCCGACCCGTCCCGGCTTTTCCTCCCCTGGTCGCGCAGCAAGACGCCGCGCCAGCAGGACCCCGAAACAGGCCCCCACCGACAACGAACGCGGGGCAAGAACCGGACAAAACTTCGGCAGTACTGTACAGACGAGCCGGATTCCTTCGTGTATGTATTAATGCGTACGCGCGCTGAACCAAACGAGTTCAAACGACACCGCGCCGGCACTACATAAGAGACATCTAGCTGCGACGCCAGAGTTCGCGAGAAGCGCACACAGCGCGTGATTTTCCGAGTTGTCGCGTGGTTTGTTCCGAGCACCACGTGGTGTACAATATGGCGGCGGCCGCCATTTTGTACAGCGTGGTACGCCTACCCACCACGTGGTGGTGCTCAGATCGACCACATCTATTCATTAATTTTTTTTTTTTTGTGCCCGGCTAGGCCACAGTATATGCGGCCTCCCGTTTCATAGGGAATATCCACTTATCATCAATATTTTGTATACACAACACGTGGTACCATGAACACGTGGTACCACGTGGCCGCCATTTTGTACCATGTCATATGACGACGGCGGTATACCTACCAACTGTAGCCTTCAGTCGTGATCACCTATAATAGTACACCTGCGTGCCGCAGTCTATCGTTATATGTATAGTCTATATATCTGGGCGCGACGCCGACTCATCCAGTAGCAACACCGACGACGCTACGACGAACCTAACCACGGACGGCGAGTTCAATGTCGTGATGAACCTAACCAGGCCACGGGGTGTGACAGCGAACCCTTTGATCATATCCACACATGCACTTCCGCCCTGAGAACGGACTCGGTAAATGTGCTCGCTATATGGCACGACTCCCATAAGCATGCAGCAAGTGCAAAGAGCGCTCCTCACCCCGCGACAGGTCTTCTCGAAGGATGACGGGCGAAAACAAAAGAAACACCGTGGACGACGCTAAACGTATGCAACGTGCAGTCTTGAGAAAGAAGAATCACCGCGCGACAGTGTATATATGCAAGGCGCCCGACTTTTCGTCCCACGGTACGTGTATAGAGAAGAAGGCTCGCTGTATGATCCCTTGGGAACGTGTCCTCAAGGCTGTCACAAGGTTCGGTTGGTCCCATCGTGTAATGTCTCGTCGTAGTCGGCGAGTATACAAGCGAGGCGAGTAACTGAAACAAAGCACCTCACTGCTATACTAAACCTAACCCCTCTCTGTCTCTCGTCGGAAAACTTCAGAAGGTTAGCAGGAGCAAAACTTTTTATTGCGGTAAAACTTCTTGGGAGCGTTGGTTTACAGCTACAGAAAGAAGCCACTGTAGCGCGAGAGAACATGCAGAGAGAAAGGACAGGACAGCACGATCGCTAACTCGCAATTGGTTTATTGGGTCGCCCCAGATAAAAAAAAAAACAAGAAAACTTTCAAACACAGTCATGCGCATGCGCTTGACGGTGTTCAAAAGTTTTCTTTTCCTTTTTTTTTCTGCGGCGACCCAATAAACCAGTTGCGAGTTGGCGCTCGCGTTGTATTGTCCTTCTTCTGTCCAAGTTCTTTCACGCTACAATGACTGTACGTACGTACGTGTAAAACTGTACGCCTGCTCTCGCGACGCGTGCACAATGTTGCTGCACGAAAAAACGATCGCGCGGGTCCGCGAAACAGTGACGAAAAGGCGTAAGGGGGAAAGGTAATATATAAAACGGAGTGACCGCGCTTTCGTCACTACACAAAAGCGGGCTTGGTACAATTTCCGAGTAAAAAAAAAAAAAGAAAAGAAGGCTGCCCAAGGTCGCATCTTATGCGTGGTGCGCACGCGAACCGCATGACGAAACGGATGAAATATGCGCGGTTCGATTATTGTTCTCTCTCTAAACCTCGTCGTACATTCGACATTACGAAATCGTGAGCGACGGCGGAGCTATAGACGCGCCGTACGCACGCGAAGAAGGGTGAGCATATAGTAGATATGTAAGAAACGGCAAAGTGAGATCGAGGCCTCGGCGGCATTCAATGCATGGCGGGACGCTTTGTAAGATAGGGACCGGATGTCCCTATAGCTGGGGAGGCTAAAGTACAAACGCAAATGGACCAACCGTACATCGATTGCGCTGCCGATGAACTATCATTGATCCTCTCTGAACATCAGCGAACGACGCCACCCTGCTTACGCAACCAGTGCGGCACGAGATAACATCGACTGAAGAAGAACGCTGGTGTGCGAAGTCGGCTTTTTATGCAACAGCTGACCTCTACTAGCTATGTGATAGTAAGTTGACTGTGTGACAGGCAGCACTGTTGAACCGTTTCATCCACCCCGCTTCGATCTTTCTACGAATAGCTATATGAACAAGAGATTTTTCGGAGTATTTTCCAAATGAACACCTTATAGGGTGTTCATTTGGGAAAGACTCTGGAAAGTCTCCGGTCAATATAGCAAATGAACACCCTATGGGGTGTTCATTCGGAAAAGACTCCGCAAAGCCTCCATTCACGTATCAGTAACACTTGTCGAAGCTATGTTTAAAAATATACGTTAAAACACAGTCGGTGTAACCTTAACATGCAACGTAATACGACACGTGCGAAAACTTTAAAACAATTCTAACACTGGAGCGCTGATGTGTGTGCGCCTCCCTTGTTTCCATTCGTGTTTTAAAGTACATAGTGCTGCTTAGTTTCTGTGTCGTGTTTCTCTCGAACACTTTTACATTTTTTTACACAACACGGTTACGAATGAACGCCGCGACGTGTAAATTAGTTCAAAGCGCGCGCATCAAATTTCTGTTGAAGTAAAAGAAAATGGTAACACGTCCATCGATCGTGTGTGGCCATGCAACGCCATTCCGCAGATACCTTAGCTCCAATGTTGCCTCACACAGCGCATCCTATACAGAATTTACCGCGACCATGAAGCAGGATCTTCGAAAGGGATTCGCTTAATGTGCAGCGACGAAGTACACAGACATACACACAAAAGAAAGAGATAAGACAGACGGACGTTGTAGACACAAACAAAAGGTACACGGACGCTTCTCGTATACTAAATAACCACCGGACGGTGGCTCCCGGTCAACGAAAGAAAGAGGCTCTCCAAACGACACTATATATCCCACGTGACAATAAGAACAGAGAACGGCATGAAACAAGGTTGGAGATATCTCGTTCCGTTGCGTAGTACGCTTTGTCGCGTTGCCACACGACCGCCACACACGGGCCTCTCGCTTTCTTTCTTTCTCTCTCTCAAATGATACGAAATGAGTTCTTCGCAATCACTACGATCAAATAAACAAGGTACAGAAAAGAAATAAGTTACAGGCAGTAGCGTGCAACAACTCAGCACCGCGGTTGCGTCAACAAATGAATGAGCAACAAGGAGAGAGAGAGAGGGGGGGGGGGGTCCAGCGAGCACTTTTACACGGAGGCGCGCTTAGCAACAGCGCTATACAGCGGCAGCAGCCCGTGCCAAGCGAACGCGCGTTCACGACCGCAGCAGCGGAGATAAGGAAAGGGCCTCTCCCCGATGAACGAAAACGTGGCGCGCAAATGGGCTCTCGCTTCCACGCACACGCATCAAGCGGGCGAGCCAGTATACAGAGAGGTAAGAAGAGGGGTCTCGCTGGCCAGCACTCACTCTTGGCAGGCAAACGGACATCGGACGCAAGGCCTGCGCAACGTACGTACAGACACATACACCGCATATGTGAGAGCGCACGAGCGGCCCTTTTCCAAGAATGGACGGCTTTGCTGACAGCGCCCGGGTATCTCTCTCTATGCATGCATGTATGCGGTATAGAATGTATATATATAAAATATACACGTCTACATGCAACAGCGGCCAAATGGACACGGCGCGCCGCGTCAAGGGCGGAAAAGGGAAAACAACGAAAGGGCAAGGACGCGAGGTGTTTGCGCGCTGTGAAGAACGTGTACAGTTCTGGTGTATTACATACTCGCTTATAACGTATACAGCGCCGGCCAACGAGGTCACACGCATAGAAGGGACGCCAAAGAGAAACTATAGGCTTATCCCCGAAAGTGCGCACACGTAATTCCAAAAGACGCTCAAGAACGCAGATTAAATTGATTGGAGATGCGAAAGACGCTCAAATGCATTGAGTTTGCTGATTGATTGATTGATTGATTGATTGATTGATTGATTGATTGTCCAACGTCAGATGCCTTACGCGCGTGTTTACGCAAGCCGACGTTTGTCAATAGTAAACCAGCACTATTGAAGGCATCTATCAAAATTTCCGGCACATTCAGCCAGCCAGCACAAGCCATTACTCACTCAAAGGCAGCCATCTAGCCAAGTGCAAACCAGTGCCGGTTGTACGCGAGTAGATACGGTGTAGACCATGGTACCACCATGGACTCGCCGTTCGCAAATCGCGTAAAGATACGCTTTCGCGTACAACTTCAAAGGGTTAGCTCGCATGGCCGCGTATACATACTATTCTGGCTCAAACAAACACCCAAGTTCGCGTACATATTATACGCACCGCGCCACCACTCGCTCTCAGATACAGCGCGGTGCTCACGATAACGAGCTCGCAGAATGAAACGAAAACGACAGGAAACGAGCGTCTGCCATGCATACACAGACTAAACCAGAAAGCCTATACCCGATAAACCCGCGGTAACCAGACAGCCCGGCGTCTCGCGCTGGTAATCAGCTGTATATGCAGACAGCGCTCGCAGCAAGCTGAATCACGTGCAGTGCGGACGCGGGCACAGCGGCGGACGTTTAATACCGCGGATAAGCACCCTCAGGAAAGATTTGCCGACGCTTTTTTTTTTTTTTTTTTAGGCACCGGCACTGCGCCTCCGCCACGTATACGATGTTACACGTCATCTTCGTGAGGGCCGGAAACGAGCGCCAGTGCTGAATATTAAGCAGAGGGAAAGGGGTGTCGTCGACAAGTTGGCAAAATAAAGAATGCGCGAAGTTAGGAAGACAGGGCCCGATAGCATACATAGAAGAATTAATATTCCAATAGGCTGGGGAAAAAAAAAAAAAAATCAGTGGCGATACAACGGTGAACGCGTTTTAAGTACCTTTGTCGACCTTGGTTGCTAATATTAGCCAACGGTTAATCAACCAACATTACCCATACGTTTAATTCTCCTTTAATTATCCTGACAGCCATAGCCTTAGTTATTAATTTAATTACCGAATTCACTCAATTGCATTGATATCGAACACTGTAGCTACCAGTAAGTCAATATTTACCACGCCTGTTATTGGCTATCAAGAGACTGCCTTCAATTAACTCAACAGCCAACGCTACCATAGGTTTTTTTTTTTTTTGCTAGAGTGCACCGCCTACGCATCAATAAAGCAAAACATCGCCGACACTTCAGACGCGGTGCATGCATCTGGTACGTACACATTTCCTGCCTGCGGACACTCGCCGTACAGGCGCATTACGTATGAGAATATATATACGTACGGGCGTACGGAAAAACCAAACCGACATGGCAACGGGTATTTGCGTTCCAGACATGAATACGCCGCAGTTGCGAAGAGAAGGAGACAGGCGGTCTGGCTGAACCGACGGCTCGCGTAGAGAGGAAAAAGGCCTACGCGCGCATCCGCTAGCCCTATGAAGGAAACGTGTGGGGAAAAATAAATATAAAGAAAGGAGGACAAGAGCGTGGGGGCAAAAAGATAAAAAAAAGAAACAAAAAATAACGAAGGGCGGTACGAGGTTTGAAAGAGATAGGAGGGACGACCGAACGGACGTGCGCACGTGAATGCGATCGGAAATGGCTACGAGGGATGGTAAAAAAAAAAAGAAAAAAAGAAAAGAAAACCGATAGGCCGTCGTGCACGCGCCGCTCGCAAATCGAGCGATAAGGAAGAGGGGGATGTATAAAGAAAAGCCGAAGGAGGCTCGGGGATCTTGAGGAAACGAAATAAGAAAATGATGGCAGCCGTTGCTTCAATGGAATCGGACGCGGAAAGAAAGGATGGGAGTGCTTGCCGCGTATACGTACGTGTATGCATGTAGATATGACGATAAGTACGCATATAAATGCGTACGCAGCCTAAACGAATGAGTGCGACGCAGTGAAATGTGATGCAGCCGATCGAGCAACACATTTCAGTCCCAATCAGGAACGAGGAGAATAAATAAATTAGTTTAAAAAAAAAGCCTACTCGCCCACGGTCCGCCACCGATCGCCCCGTATATACGTGACGCTACGTGTATCGATGCATTTTATAGAAGTGCGTCTCGCAAACTGCATCCGCTCGGTGCCGAATTTTGTTTCCTTTTTGAACAATCCCGTATTATACGCTTTTATATAATCTGAGAAATAGTGCACGCACCGACGCCTTCTGCGAGGCGCTGATGTTAACGACCGCTTTATCGTCCAGACTTTCGAGAGGGTAGAGAAGTCACGTGGCTTGCTGCGCACGCGTGAAGGGAAATTATTGGAAGGGCTCGTTTCTTTGTTACGGAAAACCAATAAAACGACCACACAATTAAAATTAAGTCAAAGAAACCACGAGGAACATTATTTGTTGCGTTTAACTGTACAGTGTTATAGTTTCGTCCACTTGAATTCATTTCAATTCAGGTCATAATAATTACACTACAGTTCAAAGCAACAATGAATGAACCCTACGCTTTCCTTGGCTGCTGGTTCCATTGGTTGCGACTTACTGAGACACTCATACTGGCTTCGGGGGATCGACCCATTTTCTTAATTTTTATTTTTTCTCTTCAATAATAGGTATATCGTTTACCGTGAGGCCACAGAATGGGGGATGAATAAGGTCGATCACTAGTATTGTCTGCAAAAACAACAACCGAAAAAATTCTTTACACACAATAAGCGCGATAGGTATAGGAAGAAAGAAAAGAAAGCACTCGAACAAACAAGCAATCACTGAGCACAAACTGCGTGGAAGCGCGACGATAAGTCATCCCTCGAGAGGACGGCGATGAAATATCGATATGCTTTTATGCGGTACGAACAGGTTCGAAGTCACGCCCGATCGAAGAAACTGGTGGGGGAGGCCTACTTAGCGTCGCGCTATCGTGATCCACGCCCGCCGAGCGATTTCCCTCTGCGATTAAACGAAACGTATATACTACAAACTGCGAACCGCCGTATCGCATATTAAATCGCGTCTCCAACCGGGTGCCTTATACCGTAGAAAATACTTCAACCTATACTCGCGTTTTGTATAGCTAGCTACAATACAAAGCGATTGCCCGATCGTATATCGAACGGTACCGTTCATTTTGGGCGTTTTCGGCGTTCTCGATCATCCCGCAATTACTCGAGATAATAATGTCACATGTTGTGCGAGTATCGTTGATCCAGATTGCCCTGTGCTATGATTGCCCTGTGCTGTAATGCTGTGATCCTGACGCGACTAAACAAACAAACAAACAAACAAACAAACAAACAAACAAACAAACAAACAAACAAACAAACAAACAAAACGACCTTTGAGCATATACAGTCGAACAGGATATACTGAATCTGAAGGGTATCACAAAAAAGTTCTATATATAGATAATTCGACATGAAAGATATTTCATATATCGAAAATATAGTCAACAGCATTTCACAACGGTTCGATATACACAATAATGCGCCATACGTGCGTTCGATATATCCGGGTTCGACTGTATTTGTTGACGAACTTCAGATAGTGTACAGGTAGAATACTGACAGACAGAAAAAGTCACATGTATACTTGTGTTCGAGAGAGAGTTTGCAAACGCATGTGCTGCCCAAGTGCGTAGAATAAATCAGTAGCGTATAATCATACTGCGAATGCTCCTGATAGGCTCGCCTTGCGGGGTTTGCCGGCCGGCCAAAGCCCCGGTAATGCATCTCCCACTGCAAACACGTGCCGGTCAGTCCCTTTTTTAGAAACGCTGACGCCCGCCGAACGCTTCTTCACTGAGCAGAGGAAAGCGGACTCCTTACAATAGAAGTGTAGCGGAGACGAAAAGAAGTGGACAGGTGGACGCTCACGAATGATAAGGTCAGCAGCGGTCCTGTCTGCCATGATAGCGAAAAGAGAGAGAGAGAATCAAAACAGACTCTCGCACGCCCGATGTCATTGTTGCTTGTTGTTGACTCGTATAAGGATATACACAAACAACATATGTACCGCGGGTATACGCGATGGGGCAAGCACTCGTGTCAGGGCATGCAGAGTTGAGTCAGAGCTGTCTCGAAGACCGTGATGCGCTATAAACAATCCATGCGAACATCGCGTGACATTATCTTTCTCTTTTGTTAGAGCTGCTAGCGAGAGAGAGATTGGAGGCTAGGAAAGGCACTAATAGGGTGTCTCAGCAGGGCCGGTAATATATACCGTACCGTTTACGCTTTTGTACTACCATTCCGTATTAGCGTACCATGAACCGTTAACGTTCTAGCATGTCACCACGTTATTATAGTAACGTGGTGGTATCGTGAATGATAGAAGGGAGAGAGGAAAGGATAGGCCACTGTCGTTTGATACGAGTACCCATACACTACCAAGCGCCAGATCAGGAAACGCCTCTCCCTTCTTAGAAAAATCGGTGGTTTCCCGGCGGCAATTGGGAATCGAACCTACAACCTCCCACCAATGTATACGTCTATATGCAGTGGTTGCCGCTTTAGCGAATAACCTCCACATTCGAGCTGGCGTTGTAGCGTGTACATACTATATATATATACGACGCCTTTGAATTGTGTTAGAGCCAAGAAGCTCCTCCGGTATGAGCAACTTATGGCGATCGGGAGAAGAGCCAAAGGAGTACGCCGAACGCGGTGTGAATGCGTATTATAAGGCCCACGCAGCTCCATACGGCACCGCACCACCACCACGACTCAACAAAACAGCCCGTGCGTTATGTATATGCATATGCCCGATTAGTCGGGCCGCTGGCCCCTGCGGAGGCCGCGGTGAGAGGAACCGCAAGGTCGTCGTCGTCGCCGAGCGTCAGGAGGAGAGGAGATGACCCCCTCCTTTCCCTCAGTCCGATCGGCCTTCCGGTTTCGACCCATCTCGAGCTTCGGCAGGAGGACGTTGTTGGCTTCGCTCGCGCTTTGCTCACCACATCGTTTGAGCCGCTGCAAGGTGCAGCGAGTCGAGCCAAATTTAACCCTGTGTACTAATACAGCCGAATGACTCTATACAGCGAACCGACCTGTATAACGAACGATTCCTCGCATCCCGTTCGCAGCGTAAGTTTTCGCAATATACTGCGAAAACTTACGCTGCGCACTCTTTACAACGAAGTGCCTGATATAGCGAAGTACTCCTTACGTCAGCTAGCGTTACCTTTACAACGAACTGACCCCTATAAGGCAGTATTTCGAAGGTTCACAGAACTTTGTTGTGAAGGTATTTCACTGTACACAAACGCTGTCCTCACAGCGGGTTAGAAGCCGACACACCAACTTCGTGGTACATTTTATCCAACACACGGAAAGCCCCATCTCCCGAGATTTCCAGCGCACCACGCGAGGGCAGCCCGATCTCGGAGCGAGCTCGCCGCAAAGACGCACGATAACGCAGCAAGCGCATTTTAATATGATGATTATTTTTTTTTAGCACCAATGACAAGTTGCCCTGCTTGCAAAGGTTAAATCGACGCGCTGTTTCCCACGCCACGGAAGGAAGTGTATTTTTCTTTCCGGGAGTGCCAGCTGTTTCCATTGAGAAAGAGATAGAGTGGCCGATCTTGTATGGTATTTAAGTCGAGATAATAAATAACTTCATATGAGTCGAAGCAAAAAAAAAAGACAAAAAGCGAAGCACCGATCGATTATTTTTTTTTTCCCCCGCGTATAGTATAAGCAACCAGAGGCCAAACCCCTACCGCGATACGACACACATATACTGTAGAGCAAAAGAAAAAAAAGAAAGAAAAGAGCGAGAGAGAGAGAGAGAACCGCGTGCAATAAGCCTATACTGCTGCTATCTCGATCTATACAGTTCAGCTCGCGGACAGCGTTCGGCGCTGCTATCGGCTCCGTCGCTGCGGTGGGTCCCGCGGAGCATATAATATAATGCGTCGTGCCGTGCCTCGGTACTACGTGATCCAGATCGAACGCGAAGACTTCGCGTATATAAGCGCCGGTGCGTGTGTGCGTGCGTGTGCGCTGCAGCGTATGAGGCGCGCGTATACGTTTATATACGAGTTCTAATGCAAGCAAGCGCGATATCGGTACACAGCGTTCACGCAGCGGGGGGCGGCGCACGCGCTGTCCACATGCATTAGGAAAACGCGAACGACACGACAGGTTTCGATACGATTGCAGCGCGCTCGTACACGGAGGAATTAGTGTCATTAACGCCGCTGCTGCCTGCCGCTGTCAAATCCAATCTAACGAAGCTTCGAGCACGCCATCGCGAGTGGTTGTCGGGATATAGGTCGGCGAACTCACTGTATTCACCGACTCGTATACACGTTCCTTCCAAGCTCATTTCAAAGGTGAGACGCTGAACGTTATTCAGTAAGTGCGATGTTGTACTTGGACCTTAGTGTAAACAACGTTATTCAGCAAGTGTAGTGTTGTACTTGGGCATTAGTGTGAACGGGAGCGGCTAACCGTTAAGTGTGGGTATACGCACGAAAGTAAGTCAGAGTCAGAAGCGGTCTCCTTTAGGCATTAAACGAATTGCAATATTTGTGCATACGGACAAAGGTCCCACAGCCGGAGACTGAATCGGGACCTTCTACAGGAGCGAATGTAGAAAAATTAATTGACGCAAGTGATAGTAAGTTATAGTGAGGACATGAGTATGCATGAGAGCGTTGGCGATTGTTAGTAGGAAAGTGAGCGTTCGTGAGCGTCAGTACGAATGTGAGCGTTGACGGACGAATGTGAACGTTGGTTTATATATTGGTGAGCGAGCGAGTGCATGATGGAGTGTTCGTGAGTGGACGCGAGTGCACGTGAGTACATGACCAGCACGCACACACAATGTTAATTTGCGAGTGAATATATATGAGCGAGTGTCCCGTCTCTTCCGCAACGCTTCCTCTCGGAAATCACAACGCTGCCGCGTCGTGCAAAGCTTCTCAGGTAAACGAGCAATCCTCGTATACAAAACAACGCGTACATATGGTCGACGCAAGAGATAAGCGGCCTCTAAGAGAAGCGCACGTGATCGTTGGAGAAGAGACGAGTATGCCAGAGTGAAAGGCAAACACAACTCGGCTTATGGCCGTCCATCCCTACACGACATCGCGATCGACAACTCCTATACACAACGCCGTTCCAGTACTGCGATACTAATTTTAGAGCTGAACAAGAAGGAAAACGTTGATTTATCTTGTTTTTCAAGTACGAATCTTTTCAAAAAGCTGTGTTACTTGATTTTCAAGCTGTGCGTGTATGTGTGAAGGGGAGGGTATCGTAATACGCGTGGTAAATGCGTGTATTTTATCGCACGCGAGAGAGAGAGAGAGAGAGAGAGAGAGAGGGATAGATACAGAAAACACGATAGCGAGGCCCGTAAACAGCCACTGCCCATTCTTATCTTTTACACTGCGGTCCTGCATATAGCTGCCCCATTCAGCGAAGAGGACGGGTATACACTGTATAGAAGCCACCGTGCTTTTGAATTCGAAAACACACACAAAAGGAGACGGATTTCGCTCCTGATCCCGAGCAGCATTCTTATCTGCGGCAACTCGCCCTCGATGTTCCGAATGTCACGCGTCGTTCCGGAGGACGACAGTTTGGAAGGCTCGCGGTGCTCCGGAGAGGTCGCGGGCGCAAGCCCCCCGAGAAGAAGTCGTAAATACGTCGGGGAGACAAAGACGATTTACGGGCGCGCGTTTATTTTCGTACGCCGCGTCGCGCATTTCAAACAGTTCGTTCGTTCGTTCGCTGGCGCGCGAGTAAGGCCGAGCCGCAAGCACAATATCAACGAAGGAAGGCTTTCCGAACGCTAAAGCCCACGCATGCGCAAGATTCCCGTCGCTCAAGCAATTGAAATCGTGTATGAAAGAAAGGGGCAGCCCCGTTCCAACGAACAGGTTAATTCCTGAGTAATAGGTTCACAGACTATCATAACTATACATCCTTAGCTATAGCTAATGGGCGACTTATACGTGCAAAAACGGGATATGATTATGCACGAGGCACACCGTATAGAGGAGAGCTCCGGAAATGGCGACCACGTATAGGGTTCTCAAACGCGCATTTAACTCTAAGTACACGGGTCTCTATAGCATTTTCGCCTCCACCGAAAATGCAACCGCCGCGGCCGGGAATCGAACTCTCGCCCTTGTGATACCACGGTGGGCTGGCTGGTAGCTATCACGACTTCGCTCACGTTATTGTCGGTACACCCCGAAGTGCTACATGCATATGTATCATTTCTTCAGAAAGCAATAGCGCGGGCGGGAGTCGTGCGTACGAGACAAAGTTCCGCGAACCAACGCTGTCGCAATTTTTTTTGTCTTTTTACTTCGTAGGAAGCTTACCAAACGACAAAGACTCGCGGCGTGCATACATATATTTATATACGCCGTGACGCAAACGCTCGACTCCCGAGGTCTCCGCGAAAGAATTAAGGGACAGCGGTTGGTGGGCGCAAAATATGATCCCCCTACGGATCGTTGGCCTGCTTGGCTACTTCACCTCCGTAGCTACACGCTACCGGTCGGCTGCGTGGAGGGACCCGACACAAACGGTGCGACGTCGGCCGAGTGCGGCGCGTCGCATAAATACGCGGCGAGGAAGAGGACGAAGAAGAAGCATCCAGGTATACTGTACAGGCGTAACGTACGGCTATTGCGGCGCCGAGGACTAGTAGACGTCGGCGCTTGTGAGCAACTGTGCACCGCACAGTTCTTTCTTTCTTTTTTTCTTTTGTCGAGAAACAGACAAAACGACGCGAGAGGGACCAGCCACCCTGTTGCGAAAGGGCGGGGACGGTATAAACAGGACGGGAAAGACACCAGGAGCCGCATAAACCACGAGAGTTCATAAATATGTGCGTCTTGAAGTGTCCGGGTCGAGGTGGCATAGAGCTCGGTCGGTTGGCGGCGAAGCCGCAATTGCGAGGGTTGACAACAACAGGTATATAGGCACGCGTCGCTCTGGTGCATCAAGAACAAAAAAAAAAAAAGAAGAAAAGAACACATTGGAGAAGGGGTTGGTATTTATTTCGGGGAAGCCAGGGCTACGGTGTCCGCGTTGTGAGTTACGTTCTTACATCCAGGAACCACTTTATGCGGCTTTTCTTTCTTTCTTTCTTTTTCCCAGTTCCCAGATGTGGTTACGCATGCCGGCTCATGCATTACGCGCGTACAGGACTTATGCGTGACACGTTCACAATGAAGCAAAGGAAAAAAAGTCGTCCCCGCCTGGTGACATCATCCAAGGTCAACGTCGGGGGTCCTTATTTTTTTGCGGTATAGGGAACATACACTTATAGGACTGCAGCCGGGTACGACTTGGAGGAACTGAGCTTCAAAGCCGCGCGTGAATATCACAACGTAGAAAGTATCAAAGGACTTCGCGTGCCGCACATTGTCATCTGAGGGCCGAGAAACAGCAAACGCAAGTCGCAACCGGACGGGAGTATTCCGACAAACTCTTTCACCAATCTTCGTGAAAAGTTTACAACGACACAAACTTGGGCAATTTGGTAAGGAATCCGCCAAGAAAGAAAGAAAGCAAGGCGCGTTAAGCACCGACACGAGAAAAGAGAAACAACAAAGGCGTCTGTGTTGCCAGGTTTTCTTCTCTCGCCTCCGTGTTTTGCATGCCCTTTCACGATGCGTAAAAGTATACGCAAGACGGGTGTATGGTGTTGCCGCGTGCACACTTAACATTCAGGAAAGAGGCGCCGCGACTACTCTTGAAGTTCTTAAAGGGACACTAAAGAGAAACAATGAATTGGTTTAGATTGATCAAGTGTGCTCGGAGAAGTATTGTGTAGTTTATTTCACAACCATAGGTTTATTATTAGAGGAGAAAACCAAGTTCAAAGTTTCATTTTTAAATTTCGCGCCGAACTTTGTAATTCGTGACGTAAAAAGTTTCAAAGAGCATTTAACGTATTTTGGCGCCACTGGCTCAACGAAATTTCCACAAACTCGTTATGTCAAATCTCTGGTCACCTCAAAGGACAATGTAGTTCGAATTAACCGATTAGGAACTACGTGGGCCCAAGCAGGCGCCGTCAAAAATATGTGACGTCACGGCAAATGGTGCGGGAATTCCAAGGTGGCGTCGCCACCTGTATTTTCTTTTTGCGCGTTTTCTCGCTTATTAGGCGTCTTCTCGCAGCAAGCGTGGTGTTTTTGGTATCGTGGAAGACTACTTTACTAATGCGAGAAAATCGTTTTGCTCTTTAGTGTCCCTTTAAACGCTACAGACCTCACGTGTGACTGGTGATGAGTGACGCTCATACTGAGGCGTTGTGTGGTTATATGGGGGCCCCGCACAGCACTGTAATCGAGAGAGCTCATGGGCCCCCGGCATGTGTATTGTTGTGTCGCGCTTCGCTTTTGAAAAACTAATCGTGTTTTCAACCTAACCTGAAAGGTGGAATCCAGGCGGGGCGATTGCCTGCATATCTCGCAAGACCTGCCTCCAGCATCTCCCTCCTCCTCACACGAGACGAGCCTTCTAATCCGAATACATCTACAAGCATTTTACACACATTCCCGCTCCGGCTAAGCAGCCCTAACGATAATGAGTCGTGTCGGTTACGTTAAAGCCCGCGTCGACACGGCCCGCGTCGGCGTAAAAAAGTATGGATTGAAGAAAAGTGAGAGTTGGAGAGGATATATCGCAGGCTCTGAAAACGCCAGCCTGGACATCGACAAACGTTATAAGCACCACGACTGAGGAAGTTTGGTTCACGACACCCGGAAAGGAAAAGAAGAACGGCGTCGCGCTTTTTTTTTTTTTCCTCGAGGCGACGTTATCACCTCGTAACAGTTGTGTTGGCAAGACGTAAAACGAGAAAGAAAGTAAAAAAAATAAAAGGAATAAAGGGCCTCGTCCCGTCAACTTCGCTAAGTCTTCGCCCCAAAGTTGACACACATACATGGGAGATAACACGCGCCGTCTAGTAACACGTAGCGTTATCATCACGGCAACGACCAACGCAGCTCGCCCGGCGAAGCACCCCCCTTTAAAAAAAAAAACTCGATAAGCGTGTTCGAGAAGCGGCTTTCCCGCCGTATGTATCTCTACGAGAGGGGCCCAACAGAGGACCCGCTTAGCAGAGGGGGACGCCGCTCCCAATATGCGCCGACGAGGAGAGAAAATTACAAAAAGAAAGAAACCGGAGTGCGAGAGAAGTGCCACGGCGGGCCCAGAAGCAGCGTGCTGCGCTCAGCATCTCCGGACACCGTCCCGAGCCGGTGCGGGACCCCCCGACGGCCAGAGAACGAGAGTGAGAACGGAAAAGAGAGAAACAGCAGGAAGAAACAAGATGGCCGCAGCCTAAAGATGCTGCAAGTTCGTTAGTTGGCGAGGGATGCCCTGGAGAACATGAGAGAGAAGAAACAAGATGGCCGCTCATCTCCCCCCAACCGTGTCGCACCCCACCCCACCACCACGAGCCCGCTTTCCTCCTCTCGTGATTTTCGGTGTTTTGCCGGCAGCAACGCTATGACAACGAACATGCCGCCTTCCCCGGACTCCCTTTCTGCCGACAAAGCTGGAGGGGTGGCCGATTTATTAAACGCCGAGGCGCCGGCGTGTCGCATGCATTGCGCGGACCGAACCCGGAGAATGCGAGAGACGGTGCGCGCGCGCGCTCACTTGGCGCTGGATAAAGAAGAAGAGGAAGGACGGGCAGGAGGATGGAAGGCAGGGAGTGGGGGGGGGGGGGGGGGGGGGGGCAAGGTGGGGACCGGACCGGTGTTGTGTGTATGCCCCCCACCCCCTCTCCGCTACCTTCGCTCTTCGTCTTGAGTGGGGGGCAGTTTTGCCGCAGCTTGCCTCACCTGCCCCTCCTTGCCCGGCTTCTTCTTGGCAGGAGGAAGAGCGGCGGCACCGAGGAACAGCAAAGACGGCAGCGCACGGCCGGCGCGAGGATAAATAAGAGGACCGGCCCGAGCTCTGGCGACACACAGGCGGCGGCGGCAGCCAGTGGCAACAGCCCGGAGGATTTTGGTGGGGGGGGGGGGGGGGGGACGACGGGGAGCGAGAAATAAGAAAGACGACGCGGACGACGTCGTCGACGAAGCGAGCGAAGGGGACACACACACGCACGCATACAGGGCAACGACGTCGCTCCGCCCGAGACGCAGCGGCGACTGTGCGGACCGTCGACTTCGTCGGGAGGACGAAGACCGACGCGACAGGCGGGAGTCGTACCCGTCCCTCTATCTTTCTTTTCATTCCCTGTTCTCTGTAGTTGTTATGCAGAGTCATCGTACCATAGGGGTGTCGGTTTACATCACGAAAGAGAAAACAGCACCAGCGACTACAGTGTGTGGATGGGTGGGACGGGAGCCAGTGCGTTGGTGGCGCACCATACGTACAAGCCCAAGTATGCCAAAAGAATGCCTTTCCTAAACACTGTACGGTGAAGAAGACGTCGATAGCACGTCGAGAACACAGTCGACCATATAAACAGAAGACGGGCTTTGTACCTTTCGCGCAAACAGCCTTCCGCTTTCCCTTTCGTAATAACCAATACGCGACATTCGACTGAATCTCGCGAGGTACTGGCTGCTATCGAATGCAACGGAATGTAACAATAATATCTAGGATTTAACGTCCCGAAACCACCATATGATTATGAGGGACGCCGTAGTGGAGAGCTCCGGAAATTTCGACCACCTGGGGTTCTTTACCGTGCACCTAAATCTAAGGACATGGGCCTCAAACATTTTCGCCTTGATCATAAATGCAGCCGCCGAGGCCGGGATTCGATCCCGCGACCTTCGGGTCAGCAGTCTGCAACGGAATGTGAAACGACGAAAAGAAAAGAACAAAGAACCTTAATAACGACCTTTGTAAAGCAATCCATTCCGACTTACCGGAAGTGGTGTTTGTAATTGAAGCTAAGGAAATGACACCAAGGAGAATGATTATTCAGCACACTCAAAAGAGAAATATTAATTCATTTAATATACTGGTAAGTGTAACGCGTTATTTCGATACTATGCTCGCTAATATCGCGGCATAACGGTGCTTGATCCTCAGGACTTAGAAATGAACGCCAATGAAGATACATTAATGTAAACCCCAGCGTCGGCGTATGCATACGTCAGTGCTAAGTGTCCCTTCCGGTAAATTAGGCAGCCCGTTGCTAGCGCAGACGAAAACTGTCAAAAAAATTGAAACGTTTAATATTAAGTAGCTTTTTTACAAAATCGAAATTCCGATAACACATTGATCGAAGCGCCAGAGAAGACGCCGTCAGTATGAATGACGTCACCACCAGCTGTTGCCGAAAAACATTTAGGCCGTTATGGTACATGTAACGCTCTTCATAAAAAAAAAAAAAAAAACACCTATAAGACAAGATCGAGCGCGTTCGTATGTGTATACATTGGCTTCAAATGAGTAGCGCATAAAAAAACGTTATCAAAAGAAAGACGTAGACGGGACAAACACTAACGCTTGCCCCGTCTACATCTATTTCTTTTTTTGGCCTCAGTTTTTTATGCCCTCATTTGAAGCCATGCATCTTTGCCAACCTGCCCAACTTGCCGCACGTGTACATTGTCCAATGTGACTCCGGGAGTTGACCTTTTTTTAACCAGCTGCACCAAGCTATTCTCCTCCACATCTGTTCGGTTAACTTCGCGTTATTGTAAACGTGTTATTGTAGGCGCACAGAAAATATCGCAGACAGCGTCGTCGCCGGCTAGACAGCTGGAAAGTCCCTTGGATGCAAACGACGTATTTCCCAAACGTCTCCCCTAGCAACGCAAAACAAATCTGTAAAAAGAAGCGAAAGGACAGAGAAAAGAAGCTGCCGCGAAAACTGATTTTATTGTAAGAGGTTTACAGAGAACAAAGGCGATGATGAAACAAAGAAGTAAGGAGAGGGACCCACCACTTGTTTAACCCTGTCACCACTTAACCGTTCCAAGAAAATGAATACTATTAGTGTTAGTGTCTTCCCTTCGATATCATGGCCATGGAATTAACATAATAGTTTTTTTTTTTCGCTTGGGACCACTATAGTATACACAGCCGCAAGAGTGCCCTGCATTATTGTTTTGACTTTAAAGGGATACTGAACAAAATTTTCGCCGCCGAGATAAATGACTCAATTGAAAGATTGGGTGCTGAAATTTGTTGAAACAACCTTCATTTCAACCAGAGACTAGCAGAAAATAATGAATTTAATGCATTTTTCGCGAATTGGCGCGTCTAGCGGCCGCGCCGCGAACTAGAGAGGAAGTGACGCGAAACTCCGCGGATAGTGACTCGTCAACCGTGCTCGCAGCAAAATCGCTTACCAATCGACATCGCAAGCCGCCACCCGCTGCCGCGCGTCTCTCCCAAAACGTGTTTTCACGGTCGGGAAGGTGTTCTCCGTGCGTGTTCTCAACCGGCAGCCAACGACGCCATTGCCGCGCTCTCGGCCGTATTACGGTCCCTAGAATAAACTGTTTTCTCAAGCGGAGCTTGCGCCCACGTCTACGAATTTGCCGTCTGTGTTGTGTGCTGCTACGTAATGTGAACGGTGAAGCACCTGACACAACGCAGAATGCCTCAACGCTGTTCTGCGCTAGGGTGTGCCCTGTCATACATTTCCAACAGAGCCGAAGCTTCGAAGGATATGGATTCGCGCTGCGCGCCATCGCAGCCAACGTGGGTGCCTTCAAAGCGTGACTTTTTGTGCTCTGAACACTTCGAGGATAGTGACTATGAGTTACTGTGTAAATTGCTGGTCCCGGCTGCCGACCCACGTTGGGCTACGGCGGCTCGTCTGGCTCGTCCGTCCTTGCTGTCGCTTGACACAGCAGAACGGTCACACGCATATGGTTTGTATTTGGCGCATCCGTTTTGGAGGCCCGTCGAACTCGGAGTCGCAATGACCGCTCGTGGAACCACTGTCACTCGCACCTTGCATCTTTGCGCTCTCGCGACACGCTCGGTAGTTGTAGCGGTTTTTGAGGAATAAGCGCTATTTTGTTTCCTATGTGGGGAAAAGAGGACAAGGCTCAGCTATGCTCAGCGCCACACCAGCCACCCTCGGTTCTTGAAGGAGAGGTGGAAAAGGAAAGTGGCCGAGAGAGCGTGCCGGTTGCCCCCCTCTTGCTGGAGAAGACGTCCGCCGACAAGCGCAGGCATGCACCGCCGCACTCTCACAATCCACTAAAAATACGCATGCAAATTACGTGAAATAAACACTGCGTACCGGAACAGTCGTGTCGTCCGAGAATGGTGTTTTCGTAGCTTTTTCAAATTTTTGAATCCCTTTAAATCGGTCAATTTAAATGGAATTTAATCGCTAATCCACCCATTTCTTGACAGCTGCCACATGCGCGCAACACACGCATTAGGGTACCTGCAAGCTCTCTTTCCACCGCTAAGGGAGGAGGATAGCATTCGGGATCCCTAGAGCGCACGCGCAGACCCCGGTAAGGCCCAGCAGAAGAAGAGGCAACAGCATGCTGATGGAAAGAACTGCTGCTGCTGCGCGCGCACACGCCACGTTGCCGCGCTGCTGCTACTTGCCGCGAGCTATTACCGTATTACGCGCACGGCAGCGAAGACGCTGAGCACCACGTGACAACAACATCAGCGCATGCGCGTTACGCGTGAGGTCGAGCGTTTGGGAGCGAAGCATAGAGGTCGCAGAACAGCAAAGCGTACGCACGCTCACGCAGTGTCCTCGCGACAAACATCAGTCTGTCTGAAAACGTCTTAACGCCGTCGATCAATAAACGTGTACAAGACGTCTTTCTGAAACCATTTCCTATCGATGAGCCACGCAGATGGAGCGAAAGTAAGAAAGAGTGGTCAGCCAGACGCGCGTCGGATCGACACCACGACGGTTGGTCAGTTAAGTCTACAGAGGTCAAATCAGAGAAAGAGAGAACGGAAGGACAGAGAGGTTAAGCAGATGCACGCCCTGTTTCCAAGTGTTTAGAGTAATTAACATAAAGAGACAGTTGGTAGGGGTTCACGTGATCGTGTTGGCACGCCCCGTCTTTTAACACGAATTCCAAGTATTTCACTTGTATACTAACGGGCTGCCCACCATTCATACACTACCACAGCGATGTACACTACCACAGCGATGTATACCTTCTATACAAGGTCCTAATCATAATCAGTGGCCGGAATGCGACATTAAAGGCGTCTCCGTTCGCAAACGGAGGCGGGGCGCGTGAAGTGATTAAAGCAACAGCAAAAATCATATAAGCAGCTACCCGCATCCGCATTCATCACTGGAAAAAGTAAAAAGAAAGGACGTGAAACGACACGGCGACGCATTTACGTATACACTCGGGCAAGGACGACGGACGTTTCCGTCACGTCACCGAAGAGAGGGGGAGAAGGCAGTCCCACACGACGACCGCCAATTAACTGCACACGCTAAATCGGGACGCCACGCATGCCACATCTGCTGCTTATACGACCAGGGAACACGGCTGGCCTCTCGCGTACGCATACGTTTGTACACCACGGCTATAACATGCATACGTGGTGGCGGTAGGATTCGTGGAAACACGCACACCCACGCGAATGCAGCGAGGAGGGAGAGAGAGAGAGAGAGAACGGCGGGGGCGGACCGAAATATAACCAGATGTTGCCTAACGTGCCCACGGGTCACGAGCTAGATTTGGAGACGCGCGGGATGCGTGCGTGCGTGCGTGCGTGCGTGCGCGTAGTGTGTGTGGTGTGTGTGTGTAGTGTGTGTGGTTGTTGTGATGTGTGTGTGGTGTGTGTGTGTGTGTGTTGTGTGTGTGTGTGGTGTGTGTTGTGTTGTGGTTGTCGTGTGTGTGTGTGTGTGTGTGTGTGTGTGTGTGGTGTGTGTGTGTGTTGTGTGTGTGGTTGTGGTGTGTGTGTGTGTGTGTGCTGTGTGTGTGTGTGTTGTGTGTGTGTGTGTGTGTGTGTGTGTGTGTGTGTGTGTGATGATCTGTGATGTGTGTGTGTGTGTGTGTGTGTGTGTGTGTGTGTGTGTGTGTGTGTGTGTGTGTGTGTGTGTGTGTGTGCACGGGCGCGCACAGATGCGAAGGCGGACGAATGGATGGATGGATGATGCCGTCTCCGGGGCTGGTGGAAGAAACAAGTGAAGAAGCATATAGAGAAGGAAAACACGTCCGTGTGTGCGTATCTATAGCTGCGTGACACGTGTATGTATATATAGCTCCCACGAATTCCTGTGACGTCAATCAACGTCGAAAGAAAGTTATAAGAACTATACTTGTTTACGTTTATTTCAGGTATTTCATGGCAACACAGCGCTGAATACAGCCTCTTACGAAGAATCCTATAATCAACTAGCCCAACTCCCCGCCTCACGATTCCGGACTATGCAGAGCGTGGATTTCTGCGTTAAGTGCACCTATAGATTTAAACACACGAGTGTTCTTGCGTTTAGCCCTCCTTGAAATGCGGCCACAGTGACCTGGAATCGAACCCGCGTCTTCCGAGTCTATAGCCGCGCGATATACCTTACTTGCCAAGCTATCACGGCGGGTGCAACCCGCCGATCGCACCACAGACATTTTTTTCTTTTTTCTTTGATTTTGACAGAGAACCTAAGTGCGACCAGCAAGCACAGATGCGTCGGTGCTAATGTCCCTAGATTTTTTTTCTCCTTTTATGAACAAGGAAGAATCTAGGGACTTTATAGTCTGCACGCGTCTTCAACCTACGCAGAAAAAAAAAAAAAAAAAAAACGTGCGCTCGGGGGCGAGCGAGTTCGCGTCGCCCGTCACTCCATATAAACCGACACGCCCGCGTCATTGCGGTATAACGACGACGCGTTGGCGCACGACGGCATACAGACAGGTGTAGGTAGGCGAAGACTTCAAAAAAAAAAAAGAAAAAGAAAGAGAGTTAATGCGCAAATAAACAGGATATGCCGGCCCAACAGTGCGCGGGCGTGGAAAAGCGCACGCGCTGCCGCGACGCGTGGGTGTAAAGAAATTACGCACGCTCGCGTAGTAATCCGCATTCATACGCGTGCCCTGCTTCGCACCTTCCATCAAAAGCACGTCGTGTGAATTAGAGAGCGAGAGAAGGCCATACGCAGCCGAGGAGGCAGGGACAGTGGGCAGACCGCAACCGTAAAGCGTTTTTCTTTCTTTTCTTTTTCTTTCTTTCTTTCTTTCTTTCGTTCTTTCTTTCTTTCTTTCTTTCTTTCCGTCACTGCAAGCAACGGTGCCACGGCTGTACCAGACACCCTTCGTGCCAGCGCGCGCCTGAATCAGAGCCTGTAATCCAAACCGATCTCACGCTATAATACTACGCATTGATATTCAAGCTATAAACTTCAAAGCCTAAGGACCAAACCAGTCACCTACCTCACATTAACGATCCTGGCCGCGGCAGCGCATTTCGATGGAGGCGAAACGGTACAGGCCCGTGTATACTTAATAGAGTTAGGTGCAACCTCAGGTGGGCGAAATTTCCGGAGCCCTCCACTAAGGCGTCTCTCGTATTGATAACGTGGGTTTGGGACGTAAAACCTGAACATTTATTATTATATTATTAACGATCTGGAGTTTTACGAGCCAAAGCCGCGATATGATTACGCGGCACGCCGTATAGTGGAGGGCTTCGGAAACTCTTTTTAACTACTGGTGCTCTTTATACATGTGTACTGACATCGCGCAGTACACGGGCCTCTATAGCATTTCGACTGCATCGAAATGCGACCGCCGTGGCCGCGGGATCGAACCCGCGACCTTCGGGTCAGCATGCGCGCACCGTAACCACTTTACCACCGCGGTGGACTGTTTCCGCGTTAAGCTCTGTTATGCAATACGCGAATGCCAAATATTGCGGAAACAGTTGTGCAGGAGAAATTTGCGGAAGTTTCCGACACAATAATCAATCCGATCGATCATTCGCTCCACAAATACACCGAGGAATCCCGAATGGAAGTCCAATATAAACAGAGGGATCGATGATGACGATCAAGCACGGGACTTTGAATACGTCCACCAAAGAGTGGAAGAACACAGCCGTCCAAAGACGTACGTACGCGTATACGCTGACAGGCGATTGTTTCATTGACACACGATTGTGATTCCTCTGGACAAAAAAAAATAAATAAAAGTAAAATAAAATAATAAAAATAAAGAAAGAACATTAAAAGCAAAGAGCAGCGACATGCTTGGACGTTTTTATCTGTAAGTATACAACAAGGCATTTCAGTTCACAAACTGGAATCGAGCAAAACACAATGTAGGAACGCCAAATCCAAACAATTTAGCCTTGGCAAGCACCGCGTCAACCATCCGGGGAATCATTCGCCCCCATGCGTGTTCGTGTGCCTATACAAGAGCTCACACAGGGCGAACTATGTATGCATCGTTTTGTGGTTAAGAAACAGATTAAACAAACAATGGCTACTGATCCTATATCCTGTCTCTTTGAACTGCCACTCGCCAACATATCAGCGCACGAAGGTCGATTATTTGGTGAGCTAATTGATTGGCTCATCGTTGATTTGAGGTGTTAGCGAGTCAGGGTGAGCACCGAAATCTGCATGACGTTAAGTTATTGTTTTGGGGAAATGAGCGAAAGATGACGATCGGTGGAGTGCACGTTTTCAGCTATCTATACCATGCACGGACGGCTCCTTTTGGCGAGCATGGGTGGCCATATTAATAACGCTTTCCGGGAAATCAGAGGAGACGTTATTTCGACAGGAAGGTGACCTCGGCAGCGTGAACGTCCACTTTCCTTGCGTCCTGCCAATACACGCTTTATCGCAGTCTTCCAGGAAAATAAGTGTGTGTGTATACCCCATTCCTCACTGTCTATACACAGCATATAGAGATATCATCGACGGATAAGATACAGATAGTATCGGAGTCCTCGCTGTTTTGTCGTTCACTGGTCAGCCTTCGCATGCACTGCAACGGAGTCGTCGCCCTCATTTTCCATACCCAGTCCGCCATCTTGAATCCCTCTTTCCCGCACGCCCACAGAGTAAGCGCACACGCACTCGGCCCGCATTCGTATTCCGGTTGCACAGAAGCGGCATGCAGCAGCGCTCGCGCGCCACGTCGCTTTGCAAACGCACCACGAACTGAGTGCAGCCACGCTTTTCTTTTTTTCTTCTTTTTTGTCCATCTTGCGTGGGCGAGTGCGCCGGCATGACCTCGCTCGAGAGACGTCCAAGATATGTATACATACACACACATTTATTATACGAGTGCTTACATTTGTACATGCAGTGCGGGGGATGAGGGGGGTCACTCACATGCAACTACAGATGCATGGAAACACTCGCGGTGTACAGGCAACACCTCCTAGACAACCTTAGTACAGGCCAAACATAGGGCTAAACAAGACGCATGAGAACCACTCATCCATCGCTCTACAATTCGAGAGAGAAGTAAAGAAGCAGAACCACCAGAGCTGACCGCACGCGACCTTTCTATTACGTCCTTGTCGGTCTTTGCTTCCTTAGAAGTAAACAAAGAAACGAATGGCAACCCTTTCAGGTCCCCGACCCGAGCGCCACCTATTATCCATTCACGGCATGAACGGAGCGTGCGGAGATGTGCAGGGCACGCCCGTTGCGGCATGTAGCAGCATCAATACACTGCGTATTCGCTCGCGGGCCACTAAGGTATTATGCGCACAACCTACGCGGATAATCTGGCTACAAAACAGGCACCACGCACACACACAACTCGACCTGCCGTACGCGCTGCGGTTTGCATGTATAAATCGGGGCGAAGTCGTCCAGACCACTCACAGACCGGTCCTTTTTTTTTTTTTTTAATGGTTGTGAACCTAAAACCAAGCCAACCAGGCGATAACCAAATCGTTCACGAGATCGCCGGCGGTGGTTTTTTTAACAGCCACCCTCGGGGCGCGTACGTGATCACGGAGCTATATAGGGGCTGCACGCGCGAACGTTTTTATCTCATCTCTCGTTATTTCGTCGTGAAACAGGACGTGCCGTATTTGCCTACAAGCAGAAGCAGATAGCGTATATATACACGGTTGATAGCGAAGCGCTACAAGCTAAGCAAGATAGTGGTGACAATAGCGTCGCTTGTTGTCAAGGGGTGGGAGCAAGAGTTTGAAAAACGAGTACGCCAGTTGTGTTTGGTTTGGTATCGACAGCCCCTCGATGACCCGAGTGCACGCTGGCAACGCGAAGGAAGTGCCAGAGTCTGGTTAAAGGCAGCGTTTCTTCACGACGACCGTCCGCACGGGCCGCGCCCAGCGAACTCCCCCAGTTCCCGTCTTCCAACGGACGTTCCCGCTCAGTTGAAAAACAATCATACAAACACTGTACGTTTCCCCTCTCAGTTGAAAAACCATTATACAAACAGTGTACGTTCCCCCTCTCCTTGCTCTCAGCTGGGAGAAAAGGAATCCACGCAACGCTCTCCTTCCGCAGAACCACCCGCGTTGGCAATTACTGCCGACGGACGTAACCCGATATCCCGCTTCGGACGTCGCTTCTCCTTTTCATTCGCTGCAGCAACGTGGCCCGGACCACGGCGACCGCCTGACCGTTTTGAGAATCATCTACCGCGGTTCGCTTCCCCGACACAAACTCTCCAAGCAATAATTCCGGGAACCCGCCACAGCTCGACGACGCCCTGTGGTGTCGGCGCCACGGATCCGCATCCGCTGCGACCTAACAGCTCGCAAACAACGAGCAGCAGCCCGCTCACACATTCTGAGGCGCTCATTCATACTCTCCGAGACTGACTACGCCATTCGTCTCAACTGAGGCGTTCGATACGGAAGTATGTCCCGACTACAAGTACATAATTGTCAGGGGAAACTGACGTAAATGCCGACAACACTGACGTTTCTGACGAAACAACGTCCAATACATCTCTTAGCTCGTCTTCGGCCTCTCGACGCCCTTCGAACGACGCGAACACACACTATGCATTCCTGCAACGCCTCCTCTACATACGAGAGCTTCCACCCGTAAAAACTAAACCGTGCCTTTCTCGAAACCTTCCAAAAGGCGTTGGCGCAAGATGGCCAGACCCTCGAAACAGCTGTGGCGAAAGAAAAGACAGGTTCATCTGCATGTCACGTGCTGTTTGTTATCGCCGCGGAGCGTCGAACGAACGACGTAGCCATCGGTGAAGGCGGAGGAGGAGACCGAACACGTGGTCGACGTAAAAAGCCCGTCTCCCCTACCTACGCCGGCGCAACGAGCGCTGCGCTAGCTGCGCGCGCGAGCGCTCTTGCCGTTTCAGGCCCGTTCTCTCTCTCTCCCCTACGCGCTCCCGCGCTCACCCACACACCTGGCCGCAGCAGCGGTCGCAACAGCAGACTGTATGGCGACGCGCGGCGGTTGCCCTTTCCATTCGCAGCAGCAGGAACACACTCCACTCCCCTCTCTCACGCCCTCGGGCGCTCCGACGCTGGGGCCCCGTCGGGCGTCTTCGTCGTCGCTACAGCACGCCAGCTGTGCCCTAGCTACGTCGACCGCCTATTCTCCTTCGGAGCTTCGCGACGACTATGCTGTCGTATACCTGGTAGCAGCAGCGCCACACGGGTCTTTCGCTCTGCGCAAACAATGAGGAGGATTGTTCGGATCGCAGGTGACACGACCCGATGTTGCTTGGCGTCGTCGCTAGCGAGTCGTCTCTCTCTCTCTCAACGCTGCCATGAAGAAACATAGAAGAGAAAGAGAAAAAAAATGCTAGGGTCCGCTGCTCGCGGTTCCGGGTCACCTTTCGCATTTTCCCGGTTACATAAACTCTTCAATGAAACTGGCTGTCCAACACCTACCTGAGCTCAAACCCGCGCCCGGGTCCGAGCTCTAGAGTGAAGATGTCGTTAGTGAAATCTCGCCCTAGAGCTCGGACCCCGACATGGGTTTTGAAAATAAAAAGTTTTCTTTCTAAATCATCCCAGCTGCTTGAAAGCTCGGCGGCTGCGTTACGGGGAAGCGTAGAATAAACGCTCGCCCATTATCGATTGAGCGCCTCAGGACAGCTGTTAGGCGCCATGTATTTACGCAACTTCCCGAACGTCCGCCTAGAGGTCTGATAGCTGTGTGGGTGTGCGTTCAAGTCTCTTGATAGGACAATGTCTTCAGGTTCTCTTCCACAATGCTTTCTGAAACGGGCTGCCGGGATAATTTGAACGAATGCAACTAACGCTTTATGCTGATTACCCGCTGTTCATAACCACAACATTTTATTTCACTGAAGCTCGCGGTTGCCGCATTCGGGATTCACGTCACAGATGAACAGCATAAACAAACGTACAGGGAAAAGAAAGGTATATATAGCGATATGCGCACAGATAGGCGTTGTATATCGAGGTTAGTCTTTCACTACACGCCGTTTCACTCGACAGGCTGTTTGCTTGTTCTCACGCAGCTTCTAATCATCCATTCATAAAGAGGAGGGGGATGGCCGCGGGACCGTAAAAATAACCCTCACAGGTCACGTGTGCTCGTTGCTAGAGGCGATCGACCTTGACGATGCCCAGCGTGCAAGGTAAACCCTTCCTTACTTTTAGCGAACGGTGCTTTCAAAACGGGTACCCTATACTATACGCCCACTCCTTCCGCTGCCTTTGTCAGCTGCTGCCTCACTTTCTTAAGAAGCCCCAATTTCCGGCAGTACCCCCCCCCCCCCCTCTATACTCACCGCCTGCTTCGGGAAGGCATTCGTTTGTTTTGAGATGGGCAGGAACGGCACGGCCGTCGTATGTATGTATGTATACCTATATATACATGCACGTCACAAGCATCGCGCTAGACTGCGTGCTTCCAAAACTCCTCTCCACGGAGAGGCACGTACGCCAGACGAGAACGTACACGATACGAGGGCGAGAAGGAAAGAGGAAACCGGGTGCTTTCGCGGGTTATTTTAGAGATGCGAGGACCTTGGAGAACGGTTTATTTCGGCACCGCGGCGTTTATTCCTGGAAGATGCGAAGAAAACGGTACCCCCCCCCCCCCTCCACTACCCACTTCTTTTTCCCTCCCCTTCGTGTTTCCTTCGAGTCGTTCGGACCCCGGGAACAAGCTCGGAGCTCTCACACAAGACCAGTCTGGGGGTACCCTCGCAGCAGACCCGGAAAAACATCAAACTGTCCCGGTTCGTGAATGTTTTGATTTTTTTTTTTCTTTCTCGAAGAGCCACGCACCGGCTTTTTAGGTGTACGAGCGGCGAAGACTCGTGTCCCAAGCTGTAAAAAGTCAACGAGATGAGAACGAAGCCGGGAGCACCTGGGATGGGGGTGAAAGTGAAGAGGGGGGGGGATGACGGTTTGTTGAAGGAGCAAAGCTTGCTCTTGTCAGTCGCCGCGGTGTGACACCACGGAACACTTCCGGTTCTTCCGACTATGACGACAAAAACTAGGGAGGCGGGTGACGTATAGTGGGTCCATTAGTGAGTGGAATGGCGCAGGGGGGCAAGTTATAGCTCAAATAAAAGAAAAGAAGGAGAAACGCCTTTACGACCTCATTCCTCATACGAGGGTATCAGCGACACGAACGTTTGACTTCAAGCCCAACGAGAGCTACGTCATTAAAACGTGAAACCCTATAATATAGTCGCGCGAGTTGAGGTTTCTCTAGAAAAACTCAAAGAAACTCTAGAGTTACTCTAGTTGGAGTTTCTCTAGAGTTACTCCAGAGTAACCGACTCGGTCGTCGGGTTCGTTCGTTCAAGAATTATTCATCTCTTCAAACCTCCATCCTCTCCTCAATTTCTGCCTCGTTTGGAACTCCTTCAAACGACTTGACTGCGACCACATACGTTTCTTCGAAGCGTGCAGTGCTCGACAAGCGCGCTTGCGTCCGTCAAGCGCACGCAGGAATGGCTCGCAATCGAACCCCCGACCTTGATCGTATCAGCAGCTATCTTTCCGAATCCATCGCGCGTTGTGGAGTTAAGCAACGGCGCTCGTCGTACGAGGTCCGTCCTCTCCTTTCGTTCCTCTTCTATCTTATTATTTTTTTTCTCTTCTTTCTTTACAACCTGTTTCCGGACGCGTTATCAAGTGCCCGCTCTTTCCATTATCTGATGTTCACGCCATCCGGCGGTCGCGTTGGTCGGGGCGACCCGCGTCGACGTCGATTGTTCTCCAGGGACAGCGAGAGAGAGAGAGAGAGAGGGCATAGATATTATTCGCGAAACGCGCGGCTTCACCTTTCTGCTGTGAGAGGCTTGCCCGCCTGTCGACATGCATAAGCTCGCTCTATTTTTCTTACATACACTTTTCTTTGTCTGTCTCTCTCTCTCTCTCTCTCTACTGCACACAGCACAGAGGACACAAAGGGCAGCGCGCCCGAGCCGCTGTTGTCACCCTGTTTATACGAGCCGCAGCACACACGCAGCAGCAGCAGCAGGCTCAAAACACGGAGGCCGCAACGCTGATTCTTCATTTTAGCGTTAAAAGGACAAACACATGAAAGACCAAAGGACAGGCCTGTCCTGTGGTCTTTCATGTCTTTGTCCTTTTAGCTCTATAAAATGAAGATGTCGTCAAGTATACACACCACTAGCCAAGCAACAAGTTCTTATTACACAACGCTGCGCCTGTCCTGTGACCTTTCATGTGTTTGTCGTTTTAGCGCTAAAATGAAGATGCCGTCAAGTGTACACCAACTAGCCCAGCAACAATTTCTCATCACGCAACACTGATTGCGCGCGGGCTAGTTGTTACATATACGGAAATAAACCTGTTTTCTCGTGTGTTGAGTGCGACTGACGGAACTGGCAGTGGGGGGCGTGTCGCTTTGCTGTTTCTGTGACGTCACATGTGTGTTCAACGGCTTAGAATAACAGAGAGCTGAGCTATAGTTGGTGCACTGTTAGTCGGTGTTCGTGGTGTCTTCTCTCTCGTGTCCGCGTTTGTACGTCCTGTCTTTTTAACATGAATACATGTGTTCCTGTTTACTGCTTGCCAAGCGATAATAAATTGAATTGTAAGTCACCGCTGTGTCCGTGTGCTTCTTTTCGTTGCACCGTCTTGGCGCGCTGTTACCACACGGTGCTTGCAGTTCCTTTGAGACGCGCCAGGCCTAAAAACTGCGCCGTAAGATCGAAAAAGGCCTCTTCAGGAATGCCCAACGTGCGCACGCGAGCCGATGACGACATACGGGTATACAGATGTCGAATGACGCAAGCGAAAACACCACCGCAACGATCTCAGCGGATCGTCATATAGTGTAGCGCGAAGATACAAATACAACGACACGGATACACGACAAAACATGCGCCGTATCTTCGTACGTCTCCATGTCTTTGTATTTGTGTCTTCGCGCCACACTATATGACGATCGGCGAAGTATACACCTCCCGAGCTCAGCCGAACCGCGCAGATTCTCCTTCCCTCGCCACCATTTTAAGAGGGAGGAGGGAAAGGTCAGGAGGTGCGAAGAAAGGTGCGCGCGCGCCCGCTCCGATCACATGTTCTCTTGCGTCGCCGTTGCTGCTACGCAGCGACGCTTTAAATATATGTGTCCGCCAGGGAAGGAGCGGGGATCCCATCTCTGTCGCATGCTGTGTCAGCGGCGGTATTTTGAGAAGAGTAACGAGAGTTCGGCGTCTTCGTCGTATGCTGGGCCCGTGTATGTGTGTGCCCTTCGGCACGTTCGCCCTCGAGCTCCCCGTCTGACTCACGAGTCGGATGCATCTCAGTTTCCTATAGCTAGACCTGGCGGCCGGCACGTTCTCCTTATCTAAGACGTGAGAGATAAAAGAGTGAGTGATAAAGTGAGTGAGCGAATAGGTGGAAGAGTGAATGAGTGGATGAATAGGTGAGTGAGTGAGCGAGCCAGCCAGTGATTGAGTGACGAGTGAGTGAGAGAGAGAGCATCCTATGACTTAACTGTACCTTGCCTAGTTGGTAATTAACCTTGGCGAAATTACAAATAAACAAGTCGAGGGAAAGAGTAGTAGCAATATTCCTGACCACAGCGACTCCCTTATGCGCTCTGAAGGCATCCAACTTGCCGTGATGAATTACTAAACCCAGCTACATGTCTCTCTCTCTCTCTCTATCTTGTGGCGTTTAAAGCGTAGAGCTTGAGTGAAAAAGTGAGAGAGACGTGAGCTCACTGGTATCTATGTGCATGCGTGCGTGTGTGAGAGAGACACACACACAGAACTTACCATGAGAGATATCGAGAACGGGAGCTCAGTTGCTATGGCACGAAATAATGCGGGTCCGCTTTCCGGCAGCGGCGACACCCAGCGATCCCAGTCAGCCTAGGGTTCTCCACATAGCACCACGCCTCTAACTCAACTTATTACTTCGTTTCTTCAATCGATCAATGAAACAGTCCGGCAGATAACCGTGGTGTTTCCTTTTCTTTTTTCTCCTATAATCATACAGGACACGAATGTCATTCGTTTCACGCCTGCGACCGATTGCTGATAAATACCGCCAGATTGCTCAATCAAGAACGGACATCAGATAGGGTTAATATCCAGTATATACAGTGTTTCAGTCGCATCCGCTATGACCAGTGGCACGCGAATCTCTATGCCCATTGGGGGCAGTGTATTGGCTTGATGCCGGGTTAACTAAAGCAGTGACCATCTGCTTCCCGATACAGAGACCTCTCTGCGCTCTAATGAGCTATTCGTGCCACGATCATGTACACAATTACAGTAGCCATTACGCGTCATGGCCAATCATGCGCGCGTAAGCAGTCGTTGCCTAACAATAACGCGTTTCATTGCGTCCAGTTCTGCGGGATTAGCTGACCACACGTACAAAACGAGACTCATCTCAGACGCGGATGAAGCAAGATAGAAAGAACGGTAGTGAGGAATGGATTAGGGGAATCGAGCGAGGGGAAGAACCACGAAAATTGTGGTATATGGAATAGGCAATAAAGAAATATACCGTAAGAAACGAAAGAAGCCCGGGAAGCAATGCATGATAAACGAGGAACCGAGAAGGGAAACGCCTGTCGAGCTAGCGGAACACACTTCGATCGGATAGAAAAGAAGGCAGTCCGGGGAATAGATACAATCCCCCGGGGGGAAAAAAACGACGCCGCACAAATACGATTATCGAAAGACGAGAACCCGCAGCAAAACGAGCACAGCGACTCCGTTACAGTATACGGGGACGTGAAGCACCATCGGATCAGACGGCGGGCGCCAAGGACCATCATCAAAACCGCGGCGTAGATGTACGTACGTACGCAGGGAGCCAATAAATCGAAGACCCGCCCGCAGCGCACACGAGGACGTCAGCAGACGATACGAATGGCGGTCGTCGTCTGCTACACAACTTCTGTTAAAGGGACCGAAAACCCATTTTTATGGTACCTGTTTTCTTTAGCGCGGCTGAAAGCTTACCGGTCACAGTTTCTAACTACGGAATCGTAACGCGGAAAACACCGTACAGAGAACCATTCGAAACCGCTCCCGAGATTCACCAGCGATGCTGACATCAAGGGCCCTTATTTCTTAGTTGTAGGTAGGCAGAAACAACATTGAGATGAAGACAGAAAGAAAGCGTAGAAGAAAACAGCGGAAGAGTAGCATCTAGGGGGGAAAAAAAAAGCAAGAAAACGAAGACGGAAGGAGTGTGTCTTATGTCCGGACGGAGGATTCTTCGAACATCCCGAAAGCCGAACTAGCGGCCGTTATGAAGCAGGGAGCCAACTACCGAGGCATAAAAAAAAAAAAGAAGTGCAACGGTGGCGAGAGAAACCGCCTCCGGTTTGGTCTCGTACACACGTGCGCCGAGTTTCTCGCCAGCAGCACGAACACCGAAAAAGCAGTAGTAGTAGTCGAAGAAGAGCAAAGAGCGGCACCAGGGCTGGATCGACAAAACGGCGAGTGCGGTGATGGCACAAGATGAGGAGCAAACCAGCCGGTAAAACGATGGCGGCGGGGGCAACCCAGACTCTCCTCTCCTCTTCCTCCTTTTCCTTTTACACTCCCAAAGAGGCCACTTTTCCGCGCTTCGCGAAAAGGAACATCACGACTCGTGAACACTTTTCTTTCTCTTTTACTTAACATTTCGCCTCTCTCACTCTCTTCCTCCTTTCACCTTGGATGCTCCCCTGTGACGTACAACGCTCTTCAGACGACGCAGCCACCCTCTAGCGCTCGTTTTCCTGGCGAACAAAAAAACGGTCTACCGCTCCTTTTTCACCCACCCCTCCCCCCCTTCCCTTTCTCCTTTCTTTTTTTTTCGCTTCTTTGATATATATAATTTGAAACGGCTTCGCCGCCTGGTGTGCCGTGCCGACAAAACGATCAGGCGGGGGCATGCGAAGAGGAAGCACTTGGGGGTGGCAAGGGCGGTATACAGCGCAAGGCCTGTTGTAGGTACCGAGTGCCGAGAGAAAGAGAGAAGAGAGAATAGGACCACCTCTCAAAAGAGTGCATCCCCACCCCCTATTTTTCACATTTCCAAGTTCCGGCGGCCGACTCAAAAAAGAAAACCACCATGGGGACTGTGTTGGAGGTGGGGGGGGGGGGGGGGGGGATGACTCGAAAACCGTGCACGCAAAAGCGTCCCAGCCTCTTCGCCCACCATTTTGCCGTTCTGCCTGGCCTGTTGAACGGCTCGGGCCAGTTTTCTTTCTTTCTTTCTTCTTTCTTTCTTTCTTTCTTGCGTCTACTTCCCGCTGCGACCGATATTATTTCTCGGCCACGACGCAATGCGGTCAGAGAGGCCTTGCTGCCGTTAACTAAGAGCAGGGACCGATGTCGTGAGAAAAGGAAAAAAAAAAAAACGGGGGGGTGGGGGGGGGGGGGGGATGACGCCGCTACAGCGGGACGTCGATTAAGCGTAGCCGCGAAAATGGGACGTGGACAGTTTATTAGCGGGCCGCGCAGCAGTGGCAGCCTACAGTCCAGTGGTGTTGGCGAGTGTGTGAAGTACAACGCTGCGACCCGTAGACAGGAAGAACGTAGTTATCTTTTGGGGAGGAGATGGGCGACACGGTGAGGGAGTGAGGAAGGCTCCAATTGCCAGCCACATATTGAGGGATATATATACATATATTTTTTTTAGTTCTTACGTTTTGCTCGCTCTCGTAATTGCCACGGTTAGCTACTTTGTAAGCCCCACCCGGCTGGACACACTTATAATGGACAGCGATGTCCGTCAAAAGCGAAGTTATCCCGTTGGACAACTTTCGACCCTCCACATTCATTTTTGCTCAGTTGTCCAGGGAATTGGGAGACATCGTACGTTTCCACGTTGGTATGAATCAATAAAATCAACAATGTCTATGGTTGTCTCAACGGTGTAAAAGCAGGACGACAATAATTGTTTCGTTCGATCACGGCTGCTGACTCGAAAGTCGCGGGTTCGATCCCGGCCGCGGCCGGTCGCATTTCGATGGAGTGATAAAAGCCTGTGCGATGTCAGCGCACGTCAAAGAACGTCAGGTGGTCGAAATTTCCTGAGCCCCCACAACGGCGTGCCTCGTAATCATACGTGATTTTTTTGGCACGTAAAACCCCAGAAATTTTATTCTTTCATTCGAAAAACCATTAGGTATACTGCTGGCCGTACGAACCGTTAACTAAACTCTTGCGCGCATAGATAACTACACACTGTTCCCTGTTCGCGAATGCGTATACGAGTCGAGCGGCGTCGTAAAGTTACAGAGCGTCGCCAACTTTACGGGAACTGGTTACACAAGACCACGCTGTAACCACGGCTTAGTATACTCAGTTTGAGTTCAGTTAACTGCTTACCGCGGTTACGCAATTACTTTACGGGGAAAGATGGAACAGCTGCTTGCTGTATACGTTCAGACCACGACAAATACAATACGCGGAAGAAACAGCAAAAGTTGGCCTTGTATAGCGCAGCTAGCGAGCACTCTTTTAACACGAGCGCTGAGAGCTTTGATAACCACACGCTAATCTCAACTCCGGCGTCGATCTGTAGAGTATACGCAGCGCTGTTAAGCGATGTTTTTTTACACGAAAGATCGAACTGCGCAGCTCTTGCGTTAACCACAGTAACGGCGCATGTCTAATAAGCGTTACCGTCGTCCTTGTAAACCGTTTAAAACGCAGGTGGCGAGATAACGGGCGCGTATGCAAAACGCGTTCCAAAAACCAAACCGCGGATTCGTTTCGTTTTCTTTTTTTCTGCAACAGCATATTCGATGTTGCTCGAAAGCCTTGAAAAGCCGGGCCATCCGAACTCGGGCAAACGAGTCACCTAACATCAGAAGAAAGAAAGAAAGAAGAAAGAAAGAAAGAAGAAAGAAAGAAGAAAGAAAGAAAGAAAGAAGAAAGAAAGAAAGAAAGAAAGGGAAAGGAAGAACGAAAGAGCCACGGAAGCAAGTCACACGGAGTTGGCAGGGGTAAACAAAAACCAGACACCAGATGAGATTGCGGCGCTCAGTGGGAAAACGCTGAAGCGACCGCGTGTACAGGAAAACCAGAGCAGCAAGAAAGAGACGACGAGAAAGGCGTATACGCACGTAACGTGTACGGCAGACGGAGAGTCCTGCCCCGTTATCTATTAGGTATAGCACACGCAGCAGTCCTTGAGATGAAGTGAAGAGGGGCATGGCGCACGGGAAACGGTTCTTCTTCCCGTCTCGCAAGAGATACACAAACCGTACACTCCTGTATACAAACACACACACAGATACGCTCGTAAGACTGTACTACACGGTATAGTGCGCGTCCTTCGGTGTACTACGTCTCATTCTCGAGAGAGCAGGATGGAGAGTTACTGTAAATACACAGGCAGATAGACATGGAAGAGCAGCGTAGATATACGCCTGGTATATACACCTGAAACGCGGCTGGCTTGTTTATATGCACCTGTTATCGGGAAAGGCTTATTCTTTCAGCCTATACGGCGAGTTCACGTGGAGTCTGCGATCGAAAAAGAAGACACTATGGCGACCGAGGTAAGAAATGAACACAATAACTTAAGCAACTAAATAAGCAAACTAGTTCACAGAGCACAGAGTGCCCCCATGCTCTGTGGAGTGTTCCCATGCTCTGTAGATCACACGATGCGAAGCAGCCTGCCAACAAAACACCGAAACAAAGTTTCGAAGGGAATGCTTCATCAGTACACATAGACAATGTAGACTATTTTAAAGGGGCGGAGGAATGCATAGCCTCGAACCAGCGCGCCGCGCCGCCATCCCTGGCCATACTCCTCGCAATGGTGCGTGCGGATATCGGTGGTATATGTCAGCGGCAGCTTTGCGCGGCATAGTGAGAACTGTGCGAATTCCAAGAGTATATAGTCATAGCGTGCGCATTGTATGCTTGAAATTCCTCGTCTATGCAGCACGTATACCATCTATACCCATACAATCGCACATACCATCGAAATGTGCCAGATGAAAAAAAGTTGGCGCTTCGTTCTCTATATGGCGGCGCCCTCGGAAACACGGTCTATATATAATGTGATCTAGTGTGGATCACGTTATTCTTCATTTAAGTTAATACGTCCAAATACGGCATTCTGTTTTTCAAGGCAAAACGCCCGCGGCTGCGCCTACCTCGCCTCCCCCCACCCCCTCTCCCCCGCTGTGCTGTCTGTAATTCACCTGCGGATTGCCTCAGCCTTTCGCGAGCCTTTTGCTTTGCCAACAACTGCTCGCGTGACTGCATGCATTCGTCACCAAGGCACGCGCAGCAAGTTGCAACCTGAATCGGCAACGTATCCTCTCAGATACTCTTAAGCACCTTTTTTTTTGTTTTTGTCGCTACAGGTTTCTGGAAAACGGGGTGTCAAAGAATTCGCGCATTCTGTTCGTCAACAATGCCCGCGAACTAACCGAGAGAAAAAAAAAACAACAAAACAAACGACGCTATAGAACAGAGAACTCTACGTGGTCTCAAAGCTAGTCAACAAAGCACGTGGTTACGCGGCAACGCACACGCCAAAGTCGTTATGCCACCAGTTCGAAACGCGAGCTACACGTGTCGCACGAGAGAGAGAGGCGAACACTAAAAAAATAATACTGAAAAAAAAAAAAATGCGTGTCTCTTTATTTTTCTTCTTGCGCGCCTATGGGGAATTGAAAAAACACCCCCGTCACCCTCCCACAGGTGTGCCGAATGCAAATGAAGAGGCTTGAACTTGAAAAAAAAAAAAAAGAAAAAAAAAGAGGCCGATTCAGAGTGTAGGCAGCTGTCTAAAATGATAATAATAATAAAAAAAGAAGCAAGTATATCGACCAACCGCGATATAGTCCGAACGTTAAACGTGTTGCCACGGGCTACGGATTGAAAGAGCTGGAGTAATAACAACACATGGGAGTACCGGCCAAGTCGATGAAGCTGACAAGATCATACACGCTATCTCGAATCAAGATCACCGAAAGCCTCCTTTCTAGTGGCGATCGAATCATCAAAGAAATGCGCAGAAGAGGCAGCTCCCATAAAAGCTATACGCGGGATCAAGAAGACTATAAACTACTTGGGTATGGTAAACAAAATACTTTCCTCCTGGAAGGTATTCCGTTTATTATACCGAAGTAGTTAAAAAAAAATAAGCAAAAAAGACTTGCGCCCACGTGCATTGAGATACGCAGGTAGAGATGGAGATGTGACAAGATAAAGTCCTGCGTGTATCCGGGATGCTTATAAAGGCATTTTACGAGACGTATCGCAGCTCCCAACCCGGATCGCGCAGAAAACATCACGAGGTATACCCGCCACGGTGGTCTAGTGGTAAATGGTTCTCGACTGCTCACCCGAAGGTCGCGAGTTCGAATCCCAGCGGCGACGTCAGCATTTCGATGGGGGCGAACTGCTTAAGAGGCCCGTGTACCTATAGATTTAGGCGCACGTTAAAGAACCCCGCAAGTGACCGAAATTTCCGGAGCCCTCCACTGCGGCGTCCCTCATAATCATATCGGATATACTACTGGGACGTAAAACCCCTGTAGTAAAACCCCATCAAACGCCTGTCCTTAACGTCGACGTTTGATGGTTGGAAGGAACAGGTCGATATATATAGCCAACGTCAAACAACGCTGAACCTCAAGTATATACTCATCCGTCACGACAAAAATAGAAACGCGACCCCGAAACCGCTGCACGTCACTGAGAAACAAAGGCTTTCACTGTGTACATGCGTACACACACGTAAAGTGCACATGCTGACCTTACACCGAAGCTGTATCGTCAGTTGTTTGTTCCTGTGTAAGCGACATTTTGTTCGCGCTATAGGAGATCAGATGTTTACGAGAGAGGCGCGTAAACACCGGCCGGGATGCGAAGCGAGAATGGCGAAGTGTGCGGTGGAATAACACGCAATTTTACGTGTTAATACACTAGACGCGATGAACTTCGGGCCGTACCGCGTTTGATAGATCGCGCGGGGACTCGCCTTTTCGCGAAGGCGGTGATTTAAAAAACATCGCGGAATGCAACATTTGTTTCGTTAGCAGGCTTTCAAAAACCATAACTTCATCAAAAACCTCACAGTCTCCGCGACCTTTCTCATTCGTGAAGGCATCAACAATGACACCACTAATAATAATAATAATAATAATAATAATAATAATAATAATAATAATAATAATAATAATAATAATAATAATCCACGATATGAGGAACGCTGTATGGGGAGGGCCCCAGAAATTTTGACCATCTGGGGTTCTTAAATGTGCACCTAAATCAAAGTACACGGGGCTACCATTTTCGCCTCCATCCTATATATGCGACCGCCTGGCCAACAATGACATCATACAAAGGCTTCTCTATCGATCTCTCTGTTGACCGCACAGTTAGCCGTCACACACGGTACGCTATTGTTAAGTAAAAGGCACGCAGAGCATTTCGTCGTATACGACTGTAAAACTTGTTCGCAATTGAATCGTTCATAGTCTGTGGGTATTTTCCGTCCACATTCGGTGTATACCTTTATAAGCTCTGAGCGCTTTCTCGCTCGCGGCATTTGGTTCTGGACACGGCAACATCTAATTATAATCTGCTGTTAAAGCGTGGACAGAGGCTCTTCGGGCACTTGCAGGTGTCCGGAAGATCGAAACAGAAAAGCCACTAAATTAACCCATACTTGATTAGCATAGAATCGGACACGTTATGGAAGCGTCCCCTACGTGCCAAAACACGGTGCCTAACCGCTTAATCTGGTCAAATTAGCGTGTCCTCTAGCGATTATCATAAGTGAGCATCCGACCTACACGTATAGTACTCCAAACTAGACGGACAACTGGACGAAAGTCAAAGTGATAAACGAAAAGAAAAAAAAAAAGCATTGAAATAAACTTAGTACGGATGCCAACACCGACGCCACCTGCGCATCGCGCTTCCCTTTCCCACTTACTAGCGCGCCGCCGACGACGACGACATCATCGACATTCATAGGTTAAAGGAAGACTAAAGAGAAAAACGATGTTTCTCGTATATATGAAAATTACTCTTTAACGACACCAAGAAACACCGCGCTTGCTGCGAGAAGACGCTTGCTAAGCGAGAAAACGCGAAGAAAGAAAATGCAGGTGGCGACGCTACCGTGAAGCAGAGCCGTCGATGGGGAGAGTCTGGCGAATGGGCGGGGCAGTGACGTCGCGGCGCGGCGATGACGCTGTTCACGTCACCCCACG